>NC_072779.1:18079099-18274099 GCF_022539595.1 Amphiprion ocellaris | reverse complement strand
AAGTGGATTTGTTCGATGGCTGCTGTGGCCACCTGATAGGTGTGACAGATGAGAAAGACAGGCTGGAAATAGACTGTATAGTGACCATAAACAGAAAGCCATGGCAGCAGTATCAGTGACACAGCAGAGCTATACACCCTGGACAGAGAACAGAGGTGGCAAAAGAACCTTGCAGCAGGATAACAGCACAACAGAGTGTGGTTACAATAATGTGTTAAAATTAGTTAGTTGAACCTCTGAGTTATAGTCAAATGTAGCTAAACAGAAACACTTCTTCACTGGTTAAATCACACAAGATTTTGTTTTCCAATGCATTCTCTACCCAGCATGCACACCGCTCTTACAGTCTGTATCCCTGGTGTTATTTTAGCTTCCCTGAGGTTAAAATACTAGTAAATGACATGGCATTTCATCATGCCAGTGCACCACTCAATTCAGATGGAAAACCTCACTGAGCTATTCTGCATTTTTGTGTCATAAAATTACTAAGAACCATTCAGAAATAGAAAAAGCTGAACCGAGGCTTTGTCGAATTCAGACAAATAAGCAGCAATGTGTTAATGATTCTATAAGTCTTTAAGTAAATGTTAACACGATCAAAGTGATGCTAACATAATAATGCTAAGCAGGTGTAATAGTGACCATTTTCATGTATTACCATGCTAAATTCCAGTTTAATGCTGACACAAAATTATTGACTGTACATAAAGATGGACAAACCAAATACGAAATCAGTGGTTTCTTGAATAGTTTGAAGGTCAATGTGGTGGTTTCAGTATTTTCCATCTTTGCAGTGCCTGACACTTCCTCACTCCTCAAAAGTAAGCGAAGAGGTAGAGTGTGAGTGGAGCTGAAGGGGGGCATTAAAACATCTCTGGGCCATGGACTGTTAGCTAACAGCACCCACTTGTTACTCAAACTATACATAACCATTATTTGTATCAGTCTGTAAAGTTCCGGCTGTAAATGACCAACAGGTCATTTGAAGAACTGCAGTTTTGGCACTTCAGCATTGAAATGAGTTTGCCACTTGCCACTTTTGCCACACAAAACCTAGTTGAAATTTGATGGGAATTTCTGTAGCTGTTTTTAGTACTTTGCCATCAACCACTGGACAAAGGTTTGGACACACATTCTCAATTCATGGTATTTCTTTATTTGCAGGACTATTTGCATTTTAGATTCTCACTGAAGGCATCAAACCTATGAATGAGCACATACTAAATTATCTAGTAAACAAAAAAAGTGTGAAATAAGTCAAATGCATGATATGGATTCGAACAGTTGCCAAATAGGGCTGTCAACTGTGTACCAACCTGACTTCTGTACAACACAACTGATGGTCCCAACCCTAGTAACCCTCATCAGTACACCTGGGGTCCATGCGGGCCCAAGGGGTATACAACTTGTCATATTATTTTATTTGCAAGTTGGATTTTTCAGTCCCTTTAGGTAATTGTCACCCACATAGTTGCCATCACATAAACCAAAGCTTATTTGATTTCAACCAGGTTTGTGGTGTATATATAGAAAAATCATTTGAGGTACATGCGGACCCCATCCAGACTGTGCATCTTTTAGCTATGTATGTTTGTGTTATGTTGCTCTTGTAATGACTGCTTCAGTTGCATTGTGTTTCATTTTAATTCAGGAGTTCTTACACTAATATTGTAAGCAATACACTACAGTAACTATCAATTGTAATTTCATTGTTTCTTTAATATTTGTATCTATAGACAACATACATTTTAGGAAAATATACACTGAGAGGATATAGACAGGTACAGAAATATGAAACAGATGAAATACTACTGAGATCCAGCTGGACCCCAAGTGCATGGATGAAGTAGGTTTTTCCACGTGTACTGATGAGGGTTAAGAAGGCAAGGAATTCCACAAATTAACCTTGACCAGGCACAGTTGGGAAGTGAAAACCATTTCAAATGACTACCTCATGAAGCTCATCAAGAGAATGCCAAGAGTGTGCAAAGCTGTAATCAAAGCAAAGGGTGGCTATTTTGTAGAATCTAAAATATAAAACATGTTTTGACTTATTTCACCCTTTGTTGTTTACTACATAATTCCATATGTGTTCATTCATAGTTTTGAGGCCTTCAGTGAGAATCTACAATGTAAATAGTCATGAAAAAAAAGAAAAACCCTTACATGAGAAGGTGTATCCAAATTTTTGACTGGTAGTGTATATATTATGAAAAGTCAAGGAAGGGATATCTAAAGTAATAATTCAACCTGAGGGAAGGTAGATGTCAACCAAAGTCATGGAAACCTAAATTTACTGGAAAGACCTTATAGAAACCTAATGAATCCATACATGTTCTTGGTAGTGCTGGAGGAAAATTCATGGTATCCACAAAATCTGTCATGGTCCAGGCTGTGTCTTACCTGTTTTTCCTTTTAGTTTCCTGTGCCCTCCCCTTTTTGATGTTTCTTGTCTGTCCTTTCTCACCCTGTTGGTCTTCAATGTGTGGGTATGGGACTGGGTGCGGTTGACCTACTGTCAGCAATCCCTCAATTGTTAAGATATTTCATTCTGGACCAAAGTGGTGGACTGATATTGCCATATCTGGAGTCTGCTGCCATAACTAAAAATGCGCTTAGTACAAACATTTCTTCCTCCCAAATTCCCTTTATTTTATTTGGATTCCAAAGAAAAAATAGCATTTTTCAAATTCTTTTCATAATTTATCTTATGTGTGAGGGGACAGAGATTGTTTGTGCTCTTATCATGCCATGTCTGCTGTTTTGCAGAGTAGCAGCAGCTCCAGTTCTCAACATGCGTCGACAGGATGTTCAAGAACAGTACTTAGCTGTAGGTCATCTGTGTTTTGGCAACCTTCAGAACTCAGCACACAATCACTGTAGTGTAAAATGCTAGAAAATAGACTTGGAGTCTCACAATATGCTTCATGTTTAGGAGTGGATAGTGGAAGTAATGCGAGCAGCTTTGAGGCAAGTGTAGATGAATAGATTTACTAAAATAGAAGTGTATCTTTTCCGTTAAATATAAGTCTGAAAAATGTCTAAGAAATGCATTCTGTGATGCTTTTGTTTTCCTTGACACATCATCAGTTTGCATACTTGCTGCTTTCATGCCATACTAAGCCACAGAATCTTGTCAAGGATTTGGCATGTCTGTATGAAAGCCTTTGTTTAAAAATGCTAATGCAAAGCTAATGAGTACAAAACATTACATTCTGGATGGGAGAAGGCAAAGCAAAAGCTTAGCTAGCCTAATTATGTAACCACGTATGTAAAAGATGCAGCCTCTGGGTCTGAAAAGTCCAACCAAAGTGGAAGTGCCTCAAACATGCATTCTTTCTCATGGCCAGCAGGAGGCAACACCTCTGTTTGCAAAAACAGGTTTGATTGTTGAGAAGTCTATGAGAAAATGACCCGACATCTCACTTGATCTATCACCTCGAGAAACATTTGTCTAATGGATTTATGGTCTCAATCACTATTTTTAAGTCTTCTTCAATACAGCATGATGTTTGTTTTGTAGATTATAGTCTCATTTAGAGAAGGATAGATGATAAAGCAGGGTATGTTTTACGTTGTATGTGTAACACAACCTGAATAAAGAGCATAAGGCTCACAAATTTGTAAAAGGAACAGTCCACAGAAACTGTGTGGAGAGCAGGTGGGGTGGTTTTGGTGCCAGAAGTTAGATTTGAGCTTTCAAGTGGTGTTATGATCCTAATTCAGCATAACATCTGCGATGGGAGGTGCCCATCTGATAACCCCAAGGACATGCCAGCTTTTATCTACCATTTCTCTCCTCTACCAAGCTTGATTTTTGCATCACTCGCTTACCTTGTGTAGAAATACATACCAGCATACATTTAGTAATTGTAGTTTTGGTGAATCCTAAAGGAGTCACTTGGAGTGAGATATTCTTAGAATCTGCAGTAAGTGTCAAGTAGTAAAATGCCAAACAGACTGATGGAACACTTGAGAGACCTCCAGAAACTCAAAATCAATATTTATATCAAATACACAGTCAATCTCAAAACCCACTTATGTGACCTCATTTTTCTGACATAAAACGATCTTGTTTCTGTATTCCTGCTTAGCTTTGATTTTCTTTGGCAGCGCTTCATATGTGAAAATACATCATAATTTCAAAACCTGCAGTATTACCATACATTTGTGCAGACTGAACACAAATGCATAAAAATACTTTGAATCCATTTCTGAACTCTTTGTGTTTATTGAGAATATTGTCAGAGGGATGATGAGAATTTGTTGTAGCAAGATTAGTTCCTAAATTGGGAGTCATTCTTTGAACCCAGACATTTCATCTCCATTCCTAATCCATGAAATGAAAGGTCATCCTAAAATGACATAGGTCTATTTCATTCCATTTCAGTGAAATGAGGGATAAAGATTGTGAATCAGGGGGAAAAAAGATTAAGAAATCAACATCAGAGATCATCCCTGACTTGTATTAATCAGACTTAAACAGCATTGTTGCATCTCAGTGTGTTTTCCTCCTCTAGGCACATCCACTAACTTTAAGCATTGGGAAGTTCAGAGTCATTTTTTTTTTTGTGACATAGTTAAGTGCTTTGGTGGCAATTTCCCCAAGTAATTAGATATATCCATTACAGTGCATTGAAAATAAGTGGTTATGGTTACACTAAAGTTTACAACCCATAATCCATAGTGACAGACATGTATTTTTTAAAGTGTCAACAATGCAACAACTTTCTCCATCCAGACAATGGCATTAGGTCCTGGCTGGGGGACTGAAATCCGGCAAAAGTGAGAGATCCTCCTTCCTGCTGGGCTTTTCTTTACTATGAATCTCACACCAATAATAATAATATTTTCTACTTCATTAAGTTCTTCAACAAGCTTACACTATGAGAAGAATTGTCATTTCTATATCATTGGGTGTGAAAATATAACTTTTAGAAACCAAAGTTTAAATTTATTTATTTTTTTAAACTTTGAAGATGTATAAGACACTTGTGAAAACCCAGGTTCACTTTTTTTCTTAAATTATGAAGTCTCCTCCTGTCTCCCTCCACATGGCAGGTGTATCACCCATCACAGCAGTGGCTGCCAGTTTTGAAGGGGATCACACGGGAGAGAGTAAAGGGAGTTACTGTGGTGATGGTTGAAGCAGCAGGGGTGACAGCGGACTTTAATAGCAAGAACACAGAGGCCTTCCAAAAATCTGCATTCATCACAGAAACTTTACTTACTCTGAAAAAGGCAAGTTTAATCTTCCAGACTTACCTGCTAAGGCTTCACCTCAGGCAACAGTGTAGATAAAGACAATGAGAAAAGCTCACGTCCAAGTACAAAGAGAATGTAGAAGAGCTGGGTTCGTTTTCCTGTTTGTTAATTCTTATGGTTTACTGACATACATAACTTTCCAAAAGTTGCACCATTATTGCAGTTTTTAGGTCAAAAGACTGAGAATACAATACAATAAATCTGCATCTAGTGACAACTGTAAACTGAGGCAACGATTGCTAAGTTGTTAACAAAACTATATTAACTCATACTGCAGTAGACCTACAAAGTAACTGTCAAAACTCTCAAAATGCACTGGAAATTTGCTGTAGTATCTGCTTGTGCCACAAGGTGGATCTTTCTGTTTAATACAACAAAATGACCAGCATTTTGCTGAATGGTTGTAAGGGTCATACATAAAGTAAATGGAAGGAACTTGCATGCTGTCTACTGTTGTATTTTCTATGAGTGCACGAGGGTCCATGTGACATAAACTTAGATTTTTTTCCCAAGTACAAGAGAGTCTGCACAGAACCCTCAATGGGCGTGGGCATGCATCCCATACTTTGTGTCTTCTACAAAGGCAGAAGTGTTCACACTCTGCAGTCATGTGTATGCACAGAATACGAAGATGTCGACCCTCTGTAACAAACAAAGTCCTCCAAGCAGACTCCAAGTGAACAAGAAAGTAGTATATAATAAGAACAACTATACATCCGTGGTGTTAGCGGCTGTCTGTGTCTTCAAGGGAGCATAGCCATGGCTAAGTAAGAAAAAAGTCACGGCCTGCCAAACTCTGCTTGCTGTGGCACTTGTGTTCATTAACACTGCAGCATAAATTTGGGAACCGTCTGTTACAACCATGCTAGTGACACTAGTATCAGAATGCACTTTTAAAATATTAGCATGTTAAACCTGCTGTTGGTGCTTAAAAAGTCAGGGGAACTCCACTGGCTGATGTTTTGATGACCACTCAGTACTAAAAAAAGATGTGGAAATCTATTCAATATTTAAAATGGGAGATATTTCGATCTGGAACAAAATAAAGGACTGACATACAGAACAACTGGCAGATACTGGCAATACTGGCATCCCCAGAGCCATGACTTTAGCATACAGACATAAAAAAAAAAGAAAGAAAATTAAACCTCGATATTATACATTTAACTACACTTCAAAAGGCCTTAACACTGTCTCCAAATATCAGACAAATCACGAATCCTAAAATTATTTCAGTGTTAGTTTTAAATCTAAAAATGTTGACGGTAAATGTAAGGAAATACAATTCTCAATACAAACAAAATTAGAAATTATTTATAAACAAATTATGAAGACAGTTATATTGATGTGAAGTGTGTAAGCTGGACATAAGGACAAAATGCTTTTGCAAAAACTGACTAGTAAAAGATTACTGTTTTCAACACAGCCTTCTACATAACAAACACACATAAAATATAAAACCATTTTAAAATAAATAGATTTCTGCAAACATTCACGACAGTTACCGCTGTTTAAAAACCAAGCATCTGCTGGGCACTGCAGTAAATACCAACTCAGGAGCTGCTGTCTACAGGAAAAATAAAACGAGAACCTGCATCTCTCTCAAACACAGTCATTTTCACGATTAAAACCTCATTAGCAGAGTCTGATCTGAACAGGGCTAAATAAAGAATGAAACCGAGAGTGATATGTGCTGCTCAAAGCTAATGAGCAACTCACCCGAGGGTCATGGACACTGGAAATATTATTTCTGTATGCAAGAAGCAGGCCTCAGATTCCACATGGTCGCATAATGGAGGGGGATTAACGAAGAATACCTCCTGTCATCTGTGGACAGCATGATGAGCTGAGAGGGGATTGAAGGAGAGAGAGTGATGAAGAGAGGAGGGAGAAAAAGACAGAACTAGGCCAATTGTTTTGATGTGCTTAACTCTTTCTGGCATTGTGTGTGTGTGTGTGTGTGTGTGTGTGTGTTTATGGGTGCAACGGTGTGTTTACATAAACATGGCTGCGTGTCCAAACTTCAGTATTTCCAAAATCACATCACCAGACACTTGACCAACATACTCAAGGACACCTTGCAGCAACCATACCATACATGTATTATAGCCTGGTGTGAAGTTGAATAACTAATTGTCGATTAATTTGTCATTTTTAATAGGTTATTGTATACTTGATTAATTGTGTTTATCTATAAATGACTGTTTTATAAAGGTTAGATTTCAATCTAAATTTGCAAAACCCAAGGTGACCTTTTGAAGCAGTCCAAAAAAAAAAACTTGGCATTCTTTATAATATTTCTTATATTAGACAAGGCTAATAATTTAAGCAATTTGTTGGTAATTAACTGTAATTACTGGTTGATCGGCCAACTGATTTATCAGCTAGCTGTTTTGGAGCAGCTCAAAGAACAAACAATCAGTGCAAATGTCTCGCACAGTGAGGAATCCTTAGTCTAGTTGATTCAAAGAAGTGTGACGACCATAAAATTTATTCTAAAGCTGTTTTTATGATGACAGATGAATTTATAATGGATGAAATATTCAGATCCTTTACTTAAGTAAATGTACCAAAATGATAGACAAATATATCATAGTTTGCTATTAGGCACAGTACTTGAGGAAATATATTTATAGTTACATGAAAATGTAATTACATCCCATGTAAATTGCTGGTCTTTCCACTAGTCTTGTGGAAAAAGTAACTACATTTTTCACACCTTCAGATCCATAGAGCTAGAATCATGAGTTTCAGAGTAGGTGTCAATGATTAGACCCCCCTTAGGGAATAAAAGTCGAATCTTTGACCTCTGGGGTCAAGTGTAGTCTCAACAACTAAAGAACTCTCTTGCGCCTTTGGAAAAATGGTTGTGGATGTTGATGAGTCTGGCAAGGGATATAAAAAAGTCCTCCAAATTATCTGAACTAAATCTACAAACGACTGCCAATTTGTCCAGGACAGACCGCCCTAGCAAATTCAGCCCAAGGGCAGACCGTTTGATGCAAAGTCTCCAAAAAAAGCCAAAATTTCATCACAGAATGTACATGTAACTCTTGCAACTGTTGATGTCGAAGTGCTTCTACAATCAGAAAGAGTTTACAGACAATTTGGCATTCATGGGAGGCGTGCCAGTAAAAGGCCTTTGCTGTCCAAAAAGAACATTAGAGCAAAAGTACGTTTTGCCAGCGAACAGTCAGACAAAGAGCAGACCTTTTGGAATAATGTAATCTGGACGGGTAAGTCAAAGTTATTGGCCACAGTAACAGTGGACATGTTTGATGCAGACCAAAGACAGCTTCTGAGAAGGAGAACCCCAGACTAACTGGGAAACATGGTGGTTAATGGTTAAAATGTGATGGTTTGGGGTTTGCTTTACTCCCTCATTGACTTGACAGCTTGCAGTCATTGATTCAACTTCAAGAGTGCTTGAAGATAATATGAGTCCATCTGTCCGAAAGTTGAAGTTATACTGGATATGGTCCTCTCAACAGGATAATGATTGTAAGCATACAAGCAATTCTACCAAGGAGTGGTTCAAAAAGAATAAATAGAACTGAACGGATTGGTATTGCCAAGTCAAAGAGCAGATTTGAATGAGAAATATTGTGGAGAGATTTGAAACAGGCATTTACATGCATTCAAATATCATGAAAATGAATTTTACATGGAAGAGTGGGGAAAAATTGGAAAGCCGATTACAGAGACTGATTAACAATTGTACAAAATGTCTACAAGAACTTATCTCTACTCAAAGGGGAAATCATAGCTTCTGAGGAAGGATGTGTGCTTACTTTTGTTATAGAATGATATTAAATCTATTGGTAGTTTTGTCAATTAAATGAAAAATCAGGTTTTTACTGTGATCCTCTATAGACAATCTATCAAAGAAAAGATAATATCTTATTGTCCAAATACGTGACATAAGCCAATGATATAAGCCAATAATATCGATATAGTAAATGACTGGTTATATCCCACCACTATGATGAATAGAAAACAACCTTCACCATTTCATCAATGTAGCTTATCTAGAGTATATCATAAGTCTTTATTAGGTATGAGGGAGACTTTCAACAACGTAAAGTCACCAGCACCATACTCCGTGATTGAGTTGCTTTTTCTGAAACTGTTTTATTATTAATTTATGATTAATTTTCTTAAGCATCTGCATTACCATTTTTATAATAAAGAATAATAATTCTATTACAAGTTTTTTTTTTTTATGATTACATTTTTTTAAAAATCAAATGGTCCAGCTCTGGGGGGTTCAGGCATATGGGTTCTGTAAAGCGTCTTGAGACAATTTGACCTGTATTTGGCGCTACATAAATAAAATTGAATTGAATTTAATTGAATTGCATTGAATTGAATAATGGGAAAATGCTTGACTTCTGTCAAATCTGGTAACGCAGACCACTCATGCCCACTGTAATGCAAAGTTACCTCCAAAGCCAAACTTTGAGGAGAACTAGGACAAAATGTAGGGGCACCACTGAAACTGACATGCATTGCAACATACTGCAATTTTTGCCATCGATCGGTCCCTGGTCTGCTACAATGTTTAGGCTGGTGGTATGTGTCAAAATAAAAGCCCCATGAATGTTAGGACCCAAGGTCTGGAAGCAGAACATTGCACTGTAACGAAATGATCAATCAAAACTGTGTCTTTTGTGCTCTCTGTGATGTTCATGGACCAACGTCGGGGCTGAAATGTGGAAAATGCCTGATGCTCAGACTTGGTCCTGTGTGCAGACAAAACATTGTTCATATATATTACATTATTTTTCATAAAGGAGGGTTCATGAAGGTTCTTCTTATGTGACGTAAGTTATGTTTGGGCAGCACAATAATGTAAGACAGAGGCTTAAAGCAAGTGTCTCACAGCAAAAGCATGACAACCCTTCTTGCTGTTGTGCTTTATGAATGTTATATGTATAACAGGTTTGCTTTTTAACACTATTACCTGCTGATTACTCATCTGAACTGTTCTCAATGGAAATTTGCGACTGTAGTGGCACATAATCTCTTCTTGAGTAAAATGAATTGATAGTTTTATTGACAACAAAGGGTCAAATAAGGAGCGTACTTACAGACTGGACAAGGGTAGATGACATCCTGCACAGAACTGTTCCCATGCTGCTTTGCTTCGATGCATCACATTAACTCTCCACTCTAATCACTGTCAACCTCGCTCACACATACTAATTCGTGCTCCCTACCTGATTAAAGTAATTTCTTGTTTTTAAAAGCAATCCCAAATTTTGCAAATGCCCCAATATTTTTAAGACAATAGAGGCAAAAATATCCCTCAAATATTTTGTAAAGTTTCTACAATTACACTGGGTAACATGGAATTAAGTAAAAAGTGAGAATGATTATTCTGGGAAAACATTTCAATCAAGCCCTTCAAAAGAGGATATGCCCATAATACCCCCGGCTACCATGCAAATTGATACGCATGCAGGGATTGCGGAATGAATTGTTTTTAGCAAAACATCTGCATTTAATCCCCTTCTGTGTATTATTCAGATGATGAGAATTCATATATGGACACATGACAGAATACCGATTTGCTATTTTTATATATTTCATTTTGATTTATGCTGGATTTTGTTTCCTCCACTAAACCAACAAGGTTTCAATAATGACACTATAGCTGTAGGAATCTGCACAATAAATTGTGAATGTCATAAGAAGTAGGTTGAAAAGCGAGGTAGGTGTGAACAAATTATATCTGAGCAAGACAAAAGACTAGAATTAATATGGTAATAAATTGAAAATAACAAATGGGGGCTAGACAGTGTCCTGACATAATGGGTGTTTAGTTGTTAGTTGGGCTGTGTTCATACAGGTGATAGCTCTTAGGAAGAAATGAAAAGTGGCTTTAGTCTTAATGAGTCTACTTACTTTTTGGCACGAAATTTCATTATAATGATGGAAACATTTCTTAACCTTCAGACTGCCTAATGTCCCCAGAATCCCTACTTAGCTTTCTTTTGGTGTAACTTGGCATGTATTTGTGACTGGATAAAGCAAAAAGGAGGACAACCTTTTGGCAATGTGTGTAATGTGATGTCCATTAGGAGATTGATTCTTAACCCAAAGTAAGAAGACGAGTGAGTGGCTGAGGATGGTTGGAGAATGCAAAGGGAAGGGATCATTAGAAAAGGAGAGAAATATCGTTCCGGTTTTTCTCGTCAATACAAAGTGCATTATCTCATCTGCGGTTCCCTCCCTTCCGCCCCCGCCATGCCCTCGTCCCTCCGCAGAGACCAAACATCTGCTGTCACCTGTCAATCAAGTCCTGACAGACGGTGACCTTGCGCTGCATTGTTAGAAACGATTTGAATCGACCTTGCATTTTCAAGTTCCCTTCGCTGCTGGTTTTCCTGACAATTGGCTTGTAAAAGAGGTGCCATGGCAAATAAAATTGGATTGATTGGCGCTCAGATAAGTAGATTTATTGGGTTCTCATCTGAGGGGCTGGACTGGAGATGTTCATAGTGATGTTATATTCAGTTGTCCTACAAATTTAGTGATGAGATTTTCACATTAAGACCCTGACTTACCGAGCTAATGTATTAATCAGTGTACTTCGACAAGGATGCTAAACACATTTCCAGTTCAGACATAATCATATCACAAACATCCACATTACATGCGCTCAAAAGAGTGCAGTTTTTTAAATTTCATTTATACAAATAATTGTAAATGTATTAATAGGCCTGCTTCCTATTCTATTCTTGCAAACATGCTGTGTGTCTTTAATCAGGTTGTCTTTGTTTTGCGGAATGAAAGCGGTAAGCATAAACCTTGTTTTTGCCGCAACTCAACGCGATGACAAATGCTTGACTGCAGGGCATTGTCATTTACCAGCAGCCGCTTTTTTGTGGAAAAGTATGTCAGCATGATTTGTGCTCTATACTGATACTTGGTGAAGTTTGTTTTGTCCCAAAAATCTCTATTTTCAGCCCTATAATTTTTACATAAATGGATGTAGAACAAATGAGTTGTACTGCATGTACATGGTACATTATAGATGCATGTTTGTTGTTTTTGTATGGGAGAGCAGGAGTGTGTGTGTGAGTGTGTGTGTGTGTGTGTGTGTGTGTGTGTGTTGGCAGGGTTAGCTGTCTAACTCAATCTGTCCAAGCTCATGTTTCTGTCAGGGTTAGTGTAAGCCAGCAGTCAGCTATGTCAGACACTAAATGCCAGTTTTAGGGGAAAAAAGTCATTTTATTAGTTTCTTTTTTTTTTTTTTTTTTTAACATCCATTTCATATGTAAAGCTCAAGGAAACAAATCAAAGAGAGAACATGGAGGTTACTACTGTGCGAGCGGGTGTCACAGAAGAATACTAACTAGAGACACACAATTATACAGCCGGGAAGACTCCACAACAAAATATGCTGATTCGCTGGGTGTTTGGTGTGTGTGTGTTGTGTGGATGTGTGGGTGCATGTGACAGGAAGGTAGCACATGGTGATGCTGTTCCTCTTGAGGAGATAGAGAACTGTCACAATCTGCACCTCAAGCACTCTCTCCTTCTCCCTCCCCTCCCCTCCCCTGTCCTCGTCTCCCCCCCCGCACTGCCTCTCTGTTTCAGTAGGGCAGTCAAAATGATTGAGGCTTTTTTAGGGAGACGTTTCTGTAAAATAACAAAATTGCAGCCTCTGTGAAGTGGCTGTTACCCGTCTCTCCCCCACGTTTCCCTTCCTTTTCCTAGCCAAACTCATTCTCACACATCACAGCCTCTACCTCCCCCCTCCCTCGCTCCTTTTTTTTTGCTCTCTCCCCCCTTCTCTCTCTCTCCCTCTCCCTCTCTCATGAATGTCACCTCTACTGATGGTGGCTGCTGGAATTCACACACACATACTCTCACAACCACTCGCTGACTTTGGATGGGAGGAGGCGGAGGAGGAGGAGGAGGAGGAGGAGGAGGAGGAGGAGGAGGAGGAGGGGGAAGAGGAGGAGGAGGGTGTGGGGGTTCGGTGAGGACTGTGGGAAAGGAGTGTGCCATTGGAGGCAGAAGAGGAATCTCTGTCTGTCTGTGTCCATGTCTCCGCTCTGTTCCCGGCTTCATTCCGACAAAGACCGTCAATGTCCCGCCTGCTGTTCTACCTCTGGATTTAAGTCGGCTGGATTACCGCTCGCACTCTCAGCTCATTATTCCACGCTGCCACATTTAAATGGGAGGCAAAGTTGGACCTCCGTGGACTGCACAAATGGTGACAAACAGTTTGATTTTTCTTGTGCTTTTAAGAGCTTCCTAGCATTCAAAATGACCTCACTTTACTTCGGTAAAAGTGTTTTTATATGTAAAATAATTTGAGCTCCTTTTCTTTGGTATTGTCTATTTAAAGTAGGTTAGTTAATTTTTCAACATAATATCTAGAACTTGGCCGTTAAGGCACATTTTGGAGTGAAATATGAGTGGGGAAGAGGGGTAGAGATATGTCTCCATCTTTACCTTTTCCAAAGTCAATCATTGGTTTTAGTTTACATCTGAAAATGTGACTATGGCACTTTTTTATGTGTTCTGCTAGTGTCAGATTTTTGTTTTTTTGGTCAGCGTGGAGGCTTTACATTGGACTGCAGGTGAACTTGCATCTCTTCCAGTTCTTGCCTCTCCAAGGGAACCCTCAAACTAATCTCTTCCCTGTTAACCCACTTAGACGCTCGATCTCCCCTGTGGGGGCTTCTCTAGAACGTCCGTCCTACTCTAGTTTTTAAGGGAAGCAAAAGCCAAACCAGCAAAGGGAGTACTAGGCAAAAAGACACCCCCCTCCCAAAGGTGAGAGGGGGGGGAAGATGGCAGCTCTCGCCAGCTCTCTCATTAGACAGAAACGGGCGGTCAAGGACGACCAAGCCAACCGACCGGTAGCCAACAAGCGCAAGCCCTGTCCGAAGAGCAACAAGTCCCTGTGCCAGAAACAGATCCTGGTTCTGATCTCTAAAGTGCGACTATGCGGGGGTCGAAAAGGTCGAAACGACAAAAGACCAGGTGAGTCACTGCTATCGTTTTCATCTTTTCTGCTTGCTCTTTTTCCTGCTCTTATTTTGGGATATTTTGCCAGGAACCAAGGCTGAATTAATAGTTTATGTAAAAATTTAAAATCGGAACAAATGATATCTTATATTTAATTAAAGAGAATTAATCTACAATATAAAATTCAATAATTCAATTTGTAGTCATAATGTCCAGCTTCAAATTCAATGAATTTTACTTCAGTATAGAGTCAATTTCTCTACTTTCAATTTGAAAGAGTCCCACGGGTTTATTTAGTCGATCAAAAAGCTGTTGAGTGCTTTTTCATGTTACTCTGTCCTCTTTTATCTCCTGTGCAAACAACAGGGTATTTGAAACAGCAGATTAGCACTGTATCAAAATACATTTCCATTTGAACCAAGACATCACCCAGCACGGCACCTGCTTTTTATGCAGAAATACTGTTTACGATTCACAGTTAAAACCCATCACATTAATATTTGCTGCCATCATAGCTCATAAAAACTAAGAGTGTCATGTTAGCAGGTCTTTTCAGGGCAGACTCCTGCAGCTTCACCTGTTTGATGCACTGACCAATGTCAGTCAATGCACTCATCCTTGCATGGTAAAACAGCATAAATTGCAGTGTCAGTGCAAAAGTAAAATGACTTGTCACACAGAGAGTGAAGCGTTTGCATAACCAAATACACAATATGGGGGACTTGTATCAAGAATAAATTGTGAAATTAGTTAAAAGCCATCATCACAGTTTCCTGTGCTGGTTTTGTCAGATTTTCTGATGTACTTGCTCTTTGAAAACACAACTTCAAGTCTGAGGCTCTGAATGAAGATTTATGTGATGTGGTGCCAAAATCACTTTACCTCTTACCAACTTGCCAATGGAACAGAAAAGCATGCAAGAAAATTGTATATTTTAAACACTACTATCTCCTTTTAGTATTTTTAAATTATACAATGTCTTGCTTATTTTAACATTTAATAGAAAGCTTTTTACATTTTTTCCATATTTGTTTTTTTCTAAATACATCGTTGCGTTAATTAAGAAGAAAGAATAAAATAATTTCTTAATCTGTTCTTGACATTCTCTTTTCTCCTTTGGTGTGAGTGGTAGACTGCTAAATTTAATTCATTACTGAGGAATGTTTTGCCTTTTTCATGCACAATTAGTAAGAGTGGTATGCCCAAGTTAAAATATGCATAATAAAGAAATGTCGCTGAACAAACATCCTTCATAAAGAGGCCACATACTTTCATGGCTGATTAGGGAAGAAACTGTGAATTTAGAGTGTTTTTTCCCCCCCGGAGTTTCTGACTGCATCTAAGCAGATTGAACATGAGAATGATGAGTGATGAGCAGAGCTTCGTGCTTGATGAGGACTTTCATTTCAGTCTGCACCCCTTTGCTCACATATGTTTCCCATGCTTCAAACAGCAGTGCAATTCAAAAAATCTGAAGTGCACCAAAAGACTGATGTGCTGCAGATATGATACAGTGCAGTACTTATTGAGTATGGTCTGGCAATTTGTGTTTTTAGTCTTACATCCTCTTCAGTGGAATTTATGGTACCGTCTGATAATACAAATTCTCTGAACTGGCTCAAAACATTTAAATCCTTCTGTCATTAAAAGTGAAATAGCTTTCTGCCAGTCACATCTGTTTCAGGGGTATATAAACCACCATGTCTGTACTGCTTACACAACAATTTTTTAGACAGCAAATGTGACGTAACAATGACAACAAACTATAACTGTAGCTGTATTTCCTAGAAAAACTGTATTATGATCATTATTTTGGATCTGTTCCTTATAGCCGAGACAATCCCTGCTTTTTATGAAACTGGCAGTAAGTTGTTTACATAATGCTACCAGATGTTCAGCGCTGCAGTGGCAGCGAGGTTGATTATGGACATGAATGAAGAGGCTCAAGTGACAGTTGTTACCACGATGGCTTCATGAACATGTCACCAGTGTCCTGAGATATCCCATTCACTGTTTGGGCTAAATGGTCTATGTGACGCTGTTTGATGTTTATAATACTAGAGGAACGTTTACAGTCCACTATTTGTAAATGTCTATGTTGTGTAGAGAAAGAAAGAGCTTTGTAAAGTATGTTCTAGTGCTTGTTCACGTTCTCAAATTTTCAATTAGAGTCGCATTTTTATGCCTCAAAATGTAATAAAAGCACAAACTATAGAAGGGTAAATAAGAGTAAGAATAACGAGTTTACAGCCATGCTAGTGGCTCTGTTAGGCTAATTCTACCATGACAATATGCTTTATGACAATGTTGGCATGCTTACAATTAGTAGGCATAATGATTACTCATGTATCCTCTTTATCAACCTAATTTACCATGTTATCATGCTAATATTTGCTCATTTGCAAATACAAATCACATATGAGGCTGATGGGAATATCATTAGTTTTGTATGTATTTGCTCATAAACCAAAGTATTGGACAAACTGAAAACCAGAGCTGTTGATAACTGACCAAAGTAAGTGGACTCAAGCTCTGGCCACTGTGGATTTATGTCAAATCATCTAATAATGTTGGATCAAAATGGTGGACAGACCAAAGGGCTTGATTTTATGTCCTCAATCATGTGTTATAAACACACCTCTAATTAAGTGTGTTACTTATTAATTGTTAATCGCTTAATTGTCGTTGCTAATTTAACTAAATAAAAATATATTAACCAATAGGGCAGAAGACAACAAGCAGGCATGTCAGGAAATGTATTGTAGATGTACTTTAGGGCCACTTGCCCCTTGTTTAATAGGATGGAGTTACAGGTGTGTTTGCTGATTGTCCGTGAAAACAAGTACATCTACCTGCTGTCTAACCGCTAATAGTGGCAGTCTTGTTGATGAACTCTGCAGCATCAAGGTATCTGGTACCTATCCAGTTTAGCTAGCTACCTATGGGTCATGTTAATGGAAAACTAGAATTTTTAAGGAATAGTATAGGCCAGGAGCTGGGTGTCTGTTAGCAGAGAGCTAACACTGTTAACATTCAGGAGCATCAGGATTCAGGACTGATTACATGCTTCTAACAGCATTCAAACAAAAGTGATGAAGTGATGAAGCGATGATGTGTTGGCAACGCTCTGCTCTGAGTATAAATACATTTTAGAGGTGGAAGTAAATACTGACAGACTTACTGGACTGACAAGTTGCTATAACAATATTTGTTGACATCTGTTCTAGTTGAGCATTTGTTTACAGCAGCTGGACTACGTTTACTACAGTGAACAAGTGATTCCATTATGTAGATCAAGTATGATGATTATTTTGATGTAAAAACATTCAGACTCAAGTCTGTTGCGAAAAGATTATTAACACTAGAGGTCCACTTCATGTGGACAATTTCAACTTGCTAGCTTGTGTTTAATACTTATTTTGTCAGGCCAACTGTTGACTTTTTAATGAAGTCATTTTCCTATCTAATTTATAATTCAAGTAACCTGATGTTTACTTTGTTCCTCATTTTCTTCATGTAACTGAGCCATGTAAAAATGCAATTAAATGTAAAAATAATGCAAAAAAAAAGAGTGACATGAAACTTGCAAGTCACATGACATTGACACAGCACAGTAGAAAAGAATGGGCAAAAAAAAAGTCAATATCTTACAATTTCATAGCCTTTATGCAAAGTTAATATATTTCACACTAGGAGCTAACGTAGCTATTACAAATTTTAGTGTTACACTGCGTTGTTATAGTCAATAACATTTTATGTATTCACAATTAAACTAAGTCCTGGATTGCTTAGAAACTGATTTAAATAATATGGTTAATTTCATTAATCAACGACAAGAATATTAGACATAACCAGTAAACTCAGTCAGTTATGAATCTACTGTAGCCTTATTCGGACTTTTTAACATGCAATGAAGGGTTTTCCCTGGAGGATAAGTCTGGGGATCATTAACGTTAATAATGAGTCATCCTGTGGAGACCACAAACTTTCAGGTCTAAAAAGTGAACCAGTACAGAAGTGCCTTAATTCTACATTTGTTCTATCAGCCGGCAGGAGGTGAATCCTCCAGCAGCAAAAACAAGTCTGACTGAATAAACGTCTATAAGAACATGACCCTACTTCCTGCTTGATCTGTTACCTCAGTTAACATTTTCCTAACAAGTTTATGGTCTCATTCTTTAGTTTTGAATCTCCTTCAATATAGCATGGTGTTTATTTTGTAAATTATCGACCTACTGACAATAAAACAGACGATAAAGCAGGGTATGTTTAAGGGCAGCATGACTGACCACCATATCACCGTGCATAGTGTCCTTTGGTTCTCAGTCAGATCTACCCCTCGTTTACCATGACCAGTTTGAAAAGAGAACAAAGGTGACGGCAAAATGTGAAACTGAAAGGTTTAAAACGGTAGATTACAAACCAATAGATGATGTCATGGTGGCTATGTCGATGGCTTATACACAATCTATGGCATATGCCAACCTGCTGGAATTAGTAGATTGACATGGCCCTTTGCTTTATTGGTAATGTTGCAACTGACAGGGAATAAAAATAAAACCTAATACATCTTTAAAAAAAAAGGTAAAACAAAAGCGTTTTCAAATTGATGGGAAAGAAAATCAATTGACCTTTATACAGTGCTGTGTGAAAGACGGATTTTGAGAAGATATATAATGTATACATGCTTTCTGAATTCTGTGGTTTTGAAAATGGCTTAAAGATTAGGGATTAATATTCCACATGTACACCACATGCATCCCACATGCTTATCTTTTGTAACATGTACATCGCCACTGGTTAATACCAGGAAATACATTTAGACATCTTCTCTGTCCAACACAGCCATCACAGGAGTCTGTAAATTCTCTACCAGTTGTGTTTTTTGAGAGGAGGAGAGTTTCAGCTGTCATATTAGCATCACACGAGCACACATAAGCAATATGTATTACTCTCATACAGCAACCAAATACAACAATGATAGGGGACGGACATAAACCCTGTTGTCTGTACATGCCCCTGGCACAAATCGCAGACAAGATTTGCCCATGACACACCACGGCATTTACCCGATTTTACCTGCCTCTGTCCTCTTCATCACCCTTCTCTAGGTAACCTGTGCAGTTCCTTACTCTATAAGAGACCCTTTCAAGTGGTCGTTCTCCCACTGTCAGTGATCTGCACTGCTGCCCTCATTTCAGATCAATTCAACTCATTAATGTATAGTGATTAATCAATAATCCCCCTCTTAGTTTGTTCAAGGTGGAATCTGACTTGAAAAGGGAGGGATATCGAACTGCCTGCCCCTGTGTATCACCTTTAGTACCTTTCTCTAAGTTAGATCATGTGAGCACATAGTCTAAGCATACACGTGTGCATTGAAGTGAAACTTGCAAAAAAATAAAATAAAAATCCACAGACAAACACCGCAGATGTTCACATTCAAAGTCAGTGAGAAAAACATTAAAACAACTACTTGGACTTTGGTAGGGGCAAAATGTTTCTAGACTTTACAGAAGAATTACCATAAAAATACAAATACACATTAAAAATAGCAACACTATCAGCTGAGTCATTAGAAACTAATGCATGCAAATATAGTGCAGAGCTAGACATCTTGTGGCATTGAGTGTGCTGTTTGGCATGGAGGTACAGTAGTATGTTGTAAGAGTAAGCATCCGAGGGGCCAGTCGACGGTTGGAGCACAAATGTAGGCTCCGGCTGGCGGGCAGCAGACCGGGTTACAAGGAGAGATCCAGCAAAGGATAGCATTAAGCTGACCCCAAGAGATCAGGGCCACAAACTCGCTTACTCAACAACACCTGATCAGACAATGCAGTGTTAGGTAGCTTCTCATCAGAACTTTACTGACTGTGACAGGGGTCAGAGAGAGAGAGAGAGAGAGAGACACAGAGACAAAGAGGGAGGGGAAGTCTGCGGAGGTAAACACAAGCTTATAGAGAAAACTAACGGTATTACTGATATCAGAGAAAACTGTATCAAAAGGTGGAGGTGGACGGCAATGATGGGGGTGGACACAGATAAAGAGGTAATCAAAAACACAGGAAGAGAAGTAGAGAGAGATACCAGTGGAGATTACAGGGAAGGTGAGTGGGACTGCAAAGAGGTGTGAATCAGCCCGTCATAGAGGCAGCATGTGGAGAAGAAGATGAGATGGGAAACCATGGGGCTGGATATTAAGTGTCACTGCAAAACAGCTTCCTTCAGTTATCCTCTTGTTTAATAATCTGTCTACAAAGTAGGTGGACCTTAATTGAACGTTCAACATTGTCCGTCCCTTGTAATAAATGCTGACATTTTTCTAGTTAGTGGAAGTCGGGTGAGTGGGTCAAGTCTGGTGTACTGCTTACAGAGGCTTAAATAAACAATACTGTCAAGTGGAAATAATAGTCCTTTTTAAACAGGGAACCTGCTTTACTGCCATTAAAGAGACCCCACATAATGCTTGCTTTACTTGTTTGCACTGAACCAATTAGGTTCACCAAGATGCTGCCACAGTGTGTGATTTTAGATACTTTGTCGGCATTCCAAAATCCAAGGCGTGACGTGTAACATAAGAACACGGGCTTTTTAGTCAGACATAGACCAAACGTATGAAAAATGTGAATACCTGAAGCAAGGTGTTTCTTTCAAAACAATAATGGCAGGTCAACTGAGTGCTTAAGTGTCTCTGCTAGCCATTTACGAGAGCAGCATTTTTTGCAGGTTAGTTGCTGACTGCTTCTTAAGAGATTTTTAACTTGTAAGAGGTAAGTCAAAGACATAACATGTTGTAAAAGTGTCCTATCCCTGTCCCACCATGAAAAGAGCTGTGTTTGTGCAGAGCTCTGCTTCCAATCTCTGCAGGCATAGTGGGCGTGACAACTACTTTTTGCCTCTCATATGATCACCACAATTTTATTAGTGGCAAAAACATCCAAGATCATCCACAGATTGTTCATAGAGCAGACACATAAAAGGAAATACGGCACTGTTTCGTTTAAACAGCCAACACTCAGGCCAAACCTACAGACACCAAAGTCGGTCAGTAAAAGATGTTTTACCTATGCAGACCAACAGAGCCAATCTGATATGAAACTATATAAACATACCATAATACAATAATTTATTCCAATTCTTTCATGGAGTATTTTCACATTCTGCACTGCCTTGCATTGACGTAGGTAAAATGTTTAAAGTTTTTCTGATTCATTTAAGAAATTACATTTTAAATTCTATGTGCTGTCATTCATTATTACATTAAGTACTTAGCATTTTTCTGTGTAGCTATCGAAGTGTAAGGGCAGGTAGTGTGTCAAGGTCACAAATTTGGGTCCATGATTACCTCTGCTACCAACTCAATGACAAAACAACAATGACGACCGTTCCCATTTCTGTGTGTTTTATACAAAATTTCAAGGCAGACTAACAGTACAACATGCCTTTCTAGAACAGGCTGTATAAAAGAGGCTTATGCTTATATGCTACTAAACTGCTATGCCAATTGCAGTTGGAGTATTTTTGACAGCAAGAAATGTTACATTGTCGTGCCACACGGATTATCTCAAGAGTTGGTTTAGGAAATAAAAGACTGTGGCATTAGAGACCCTGGTTCACATACTGACTCCCTTGTGTGATTGGGTTAAAGGTCCTAAAAATATTTATTTTTTTCTTGTTGCGAACAATGGGGTCTTGAACAATTAAACAGCTGTGCAAACTAGTAGGACATAAATCTAATTTCTAGGCAACACAACCACAAACTGTTGCAATGCAATAAAAAGCACTCGAAGCGTGCTGAAGATGTTAAGAAAACTGTCTCTCAGCAAGCCCAGTCAGTCAATTAAAAGCTTCAGTAAAAGCTCTTACCAAACACAGACAAAAGAACTTAATTCTGGTGTCTGGTCAGACAGCTAATCTGATTCACTTTTACTGGAATTGAAGTAACAAGACCAGAGTTCATCAAAATCGGAGACGATTTCGAACAACAACATCTGGATGACACAAACAAAAGATTAGTGCTTGATTGCTGTTGATGTCATCCGACCAAAGTTTGAGGATTTTCAGCTTTGAATAACCTTTGCTTCATCCAAGGAGATCTAAAATTAGTAGTACCAAATGGTGTTTACGAGGATGGGATGCAGCTGTATATGTGTAGAAGTAGGCAATCTAGTTCATTAAATTTTGTCTAACATGAAGCACAAATATTTGACCTTTAATCTTTTGGAGTGTATACAAGGAAAACCAACTCAACATAAATTCTGAGATCTAGTTTTGTATTTATTATCATTCTAAAGGTTGATCTGAAGTCTGAGCAAATAAAGTCAGTGGACATGAGGAGATCAGGTTCTTTTATTTGTGTGAGTATTACTTCAGTCAGAGTTCAGATGTTAGCTGGGGAAACCATATTCAGCTGCAGAGAGCCTGTTGATAATGGCCTTAAGTCTCATTCAAAGTGAGGTGGGTGGAAGGATGTGTGCACAAAGAGCACCCTTTTGTTTCCTGTCCTCCTGGAGATATCACCTTAACCTCCCACACATACCTCCTAAATTCAATCTGTGGGTGCTTTGATTAAAGCTGACAAGGGTGGATCGAATTTATCTCTAACAAGAGAAAGACAGTGAGGATGGACGACACCTATAGAGGAAATGATGAGAAGACAAGGAGAGGGAAATGTAATGTGAGAGGAAGAGGGTCATAAATGGGAGACACACTGAAAGGGAATCAGAGAGCGTGCTGATTGGAAACCTAAAAGATATATTTGCATGAAGCAGTAATTGATAAAATCTAATTGCTACATTTTATGAAATGCTAGAATAAAAGCCCACATGGCTGTGTTCACACTAGTAGAGTCTGGCTAATTCTTGACGAGGGAAGATATTTGTGTCTGCATTTCAAACTCCTCGTCATTCATGTACTGTCCAGTCCAAATAACTAGGCACCAGCTTTTCTGTTGTTACATATAACTCTTCATGAGAACAAGAGGGCCAATAAACCTTCAGAGTTTCCACTTGTTCAAAACTGTGAGGTTTCTGCACCATTTGTAAGTGCTGTTTGGTAGGCAAGTGTGACAAGAGCAGCTCAGTCACAAACATGGAAAATTGCAATAGAACACTGTTCATCTTAAGAGAAAACACATAAAACGCTGTTCAGCACCAAGTCTTACTACATTTGTTTGCTTCTCTCTTGATCTCTGAGCTCACATATATTGTATTTTAACCCAGCGAAATTAAAAGTAGTTTTCATTTAACCATTCTTCTGTTTTTGTTGTTAGACAAAAGAACAAGTATTAAATTGTTATCCTGATTTTAGAACCCCTTTATCTGACAAACTCACCACATACATGAGTTAAGGCTAGGGCTGGCCCAAATAGCAATTCCTGGGCTCCGAATATTCGCATCTCAAAATGAATATCCAGATTCTACTGGAATGACCGAATATTCGGACATTCGGGTCCAGCCCTACTACAACTGCTATGCTGTGAATTCAGCGATACTTGTACAGAATTCAAACCTTCGACCTAAGTCAGAGAACAATTACACAATGTCCTTGTGTAATTGTTTCCTGACTTCTCTCTCCATTTTTGTCTTTATCTATACAGGCCTAGCTTTTTTCACCTTACTAAGGGGTTTATTGAATTTCTTTTGGATTTGCACTACTGACTTATACAAGTCAATTTTTATGTATTTTTATTATGTTGGAGTTGCCAGTTTAACCCTACAGTTTTCAACTATATTTTGTAGGCCTAAATCTTTGCTTACATTCCAAACTGTGCTGAATTATACAATGATGTTCAGTTTGTCAAAATAAAGTTCACTTAAATGCAATAGTCATTTGCATTGATTGCCATTTGCGACTAATCAATAGTCTATGGATTACTCCTTTAAAAAAATAGTGATTACTGTCAGGTCCAGCTCTCTCCACTTAGTGAATACCTGTCCTAAGTTCACTCTTTTATCTCAGTTTCTGTTCACCTTCTTTGCCTCTTTGGACAGCAGGACTCTTTTACTTACAGACACAATTTCATGGCATACCATTCATTCTTTTTTCTGTTAATCAAGCCTTCATTTTTCCAAGAGATTTCAGACCCAGTGGCTGACAGAAATGCAAAGTGAAAGCGGGGCTTACAGGGAACCACGGGAAATGTTGATACTATTACTATTCCACAGTTATTGCACTGTGCTACCAACATTTACTTCATAATGTTAAAGCAAAACTCTTCTTTTGCCATTTTAAGAGAAAATCCAAACATAGCAATGCAGCGTTTGGTCACACTGCCTCCAACTAAGAAGAAAAAAAATAGCCCACTTCAGGAAATGTTACATGATTTTTAAAATGCCATGAACCAAATGTTAGTGGGTTATTAACATATTCCCCAATACTATGCACAGAATCCACAACTGGTTCAGACAAATGCATTACAAATAGCAAAACACATAGCTCATATTTCCAATCGGAATAATGCATGTACTTTCTATTTAAACACACACACATGGATTTTCTTATTTTGCTATTATTGCCCTTGAGACTACATTGAAGGGGAATTTTGCACCATTTCTTGAGCTGTTGAGAAGATACAGTTCAGGAACTTGCTCCTGAACGAAACAAAGAACAGTGGAGACAAAAGAGGAATACTAACACCTTAAGTTATGCTAAGTCATGACATTTCTGTGGAGGAAAAAATATAGTATTTATTTTGTTTTCCTCGCTTTTTTAAATGATTTTTCTGTAGCCCTTTAGTGTTTAATGAAGCATCTGGGTTGTGCATTCCTCACTGGCATGCATGTTTGCATATATATACACTGTACATTCAGTTGTTTACGAATATTTATGTGCCTGCGTGTTTGTGTTTGTATCTGTACGTTTCTATTCAAATGCAGCTATATATGTATCGAAACTGTGTCAGCTAAACTTAATCTCACACAATGTCGGGCTGAAAATCTACAATGGATTCCCTCCTCCAGTGAGAAGCTGCCCTTAAGCGCCTCTGCTCATAGTTTTCTTCTTCTTCTGTGTGGGAAAAGCGCAGTGTGTACGGACTATATCTAAGCACTTCTACAAGTAAATCAATGCAAGTTCCAATTCTAAATCTTTTCTTGTCCATCACCATGTTGTGTAGCTTTGTTGCGTGTTCACTGGTGTGATCATCACACATTCTGACAGAGGTCTGGACCCCTGTGGGAGTGCAGAGGATGTTTGTCTTTGTTTGTTCTGCATATATTAAAGTGCCTATTTGTGTTCTTGCTGTAGGGTCCATGGGAGAAAAGGATAGGTGAGGTGCGAGGCTCGGCGGTCATGCTCCCCTGCTTCTGTGTTTTTCTATGTAGCTCATGTGAAGGCAGCATTGAGGAAAAGGATTTCCAACTGAAGAAATTGAATTTGGTGCTGTAATGTCACAGACAAAGCTGTGAGTCTGCAGAAGGGTGCTGCCCCACGTCACTCTAAATCCCCTGAGCTGAGCACGTTGTTAACTGTCACTGATATGTTCCTGTCACAATGCTAATGAAGCACATACATGAATATTGAATGTGTCAGGGAAGCAGTGTGATTCTTATTTGCTCCCGCTCATATTTGACATGCTCTTGTCAGCACCATTAATAAGCACCTATAACTCTGCCTCACTCTTGTGAACTGCTGCCATTGTCACGTGAAATGATTTATGAAGCCTTGAATTCAAATTAAGAGGCCAGTGTTGAAGTTGCAGGTGATACGATACACCTCATTCAT
The DNA here is from genome assembly GCF_022539595.1 of Amphiprion ocellaris. NCBI lineage: Eukaryota > Metazoa > Chordata > Actinopteri > Pomacentridae > Amphiprion > Amphiprion ocellaris. The sequence continues at coordinate 18,248,122 of NC_072779.1, read as the reverse complement.
TCCCATTCTTTCTTTAACCTCGCCTCTGTCCTGCCATCCCTCTTCAACACCATCTACAACATCCTTTCTCAATATTTCTTCCCCCTATCTCCTCTCCGTCCCTCTCACGCTTGTCACATTGTGCATCTTCATATCGCTCTATCGCTCCATCACTGCCCTCTCACGCTCTTGCTGTCCTTCCCTCTTTTATTCCTGGACAAATGTCGCATATTCCTCGGTCTTGCCTCCAAGTTGTAAGCTAGCTTTCATGACTGCATTCCTCCCTTGCTCATCTTCTTCTCTCCCCCTCTATCTTCCCACAAGGTTGATAATTACTAGCAACACTGTAGAGCTCATGGCCCAGTTTAGAAAAGAAAAAAAAAAAGGAGGAACTGTGTTCTCCTTTTATTAGAGGCAAAATCAAACACTACACAAGAGACAGACTCCTTCGTTTTCGGAATGTGTGGTGCAGTTGCTAACACTCCATGCATGCATACATACATATAGAGAGGGGGTGGGGGGAGAGTATAGAGTGAGCAGCTGAAAGTGAAAAAGAGGCTGATGAGAAGGAACGGTAGAGACAGGGAGTCCTGAAAATATCAGCCAAGGAAAACCCCCGTTGTTTGGTTGGGTCAAAGCAGAAGAAGAAGAAATGCCCTTGGCTGCTCAGTGAAGCAGGCCCCCAGTAATTACCTCCAACCTTATCAAGAGGAGCTCGGCTGTAGGGAGATCAGCCAGCGACATACTGAGCTCAAATCAAGGCAGATAAATACATTAGTGTAATGATAACCAACACCGAGCCATACACTATGCTGATTAGCGATAAACTTCAACCACTGCTTTTTTTTCAGAGCAATTACATAGCAGCAAAGGGTTTAAGTGTCCTTGATGGCAGCTGTGATGCATGAAGTGATTACCTTGGGTTCTTATGTGCATTGACCTCATTTATACAGAGACACACATAATTGCTGTGTGAATGGTTGTACTGTAGGCCTAGGCTCCATTCTCCCCCAGGTGATTTTCAAAATTATTATCAGTGATGAATGTAAATTGATGAGGGGCATCCCTGTGTAAGCCTCATAGCGGTTTCTGCTGGGATTAGAGGCAAACTCAATTTAATAAGCAAAATGCTCTCAGGACTATGATCTCATGCTTTTCCAAAACTTACCACTTACTTAATAATCACTTCATCTCTCTGTCTGTAAATAGTAAATTTAATGTTGTTACATTTATTCCCAACAGAAATAGAACTAGACAAAATAACAGTCAGCTCATAAAATCATATTTGTGCAGCAAATGTGGGCCAAGGGTTGTATTAACATTTGCATGCATGCATTTTTGCGCATTTGCTAATTTTCAGTGTCAGATGAAAGAGTATAAGACTTGCAATACAGTGCATATACAGTATCTATTAAAGTCACATCCCATGAGGCACTGTTTCTACACAGTCACTTTCTTGCTTGTCAACTGCAAGTTATATTTCCCCTCGTGTGGAGAGGTCACTTGGAAATGGGCCTGCTGATGAGTCAACATGTTGTCGTGTGCGCTGACAACATCTATGTGCTGATGTACATAAACACACAGGGAGTTCTCTCTGACCCACACTCTACTGACCTGGATCAGCGAATGTTTTCTGTCACTCAAGCCCACACGTGTCCCAGGAGTGATGAATGTAGTCACACACACACACACCTCCTCTCCACGGGAAATACCCAGGACAGTGGAGGCTGCACGTTGTGTTTCTGGCATATCTAGTGAAAGCTCTGCAAAGCAGATGTAGGTGTGTTCACCCTGAAAGATTATGTGCTGTCCCTGCTGTTCTTGTAACTACAGAACAGGGTTGCCCCTCACCTTAGATAACTCACAGCATATAGGATACATATGGGAAGATTTATGACCATTACGAGCAGTTTCCATTGGCTCACGAGAGAAGTTTTTGTAAATAAGTCATCACTTTGGATTACAGAAAATCTGAGAAAACTTGGCATGAGTTAGGGAGTGAGGGCTCATCTACAGTCTCCATTTTCCTAAAATGAAAACAAGCTTGATTTTATACCAGGCTTTCAATGTCAGCCTGCTCCTTTTTCAATCATAACTCACTGTAAAATGCATTTTCTCCTTTCACAGAAAAGTAATTGCATGTGCAATTCATGGTTCCATTTTCAACCTCTCAGAAGACCAAAATTCTCACGTATTGTCAGTAATGTATATGTACAGCAATGAGCTACAGCAGTAAAGCCTCTTGCTTAATATCATGAGGTTTCCCCGAATGCTGCCAGAACAGCTCTGAGACAGTGGACCACAGACTGGGGACATCCTGCGGTATCTGGCACCAGGATGTTGGCAGTGGATCCTTTGGGTCTTCTGGGTTGCAGGCTGCATCAACACCATTGTTATGTTCCTCAAGCTGTTCCTGAGCAGGTTTTGAGGTGTGGCAGGGTGCACAAGGTGTGGCTGGTGGTATGTGTCAAAGTACTATCCACATGAATGCCAGGACTCAAGGTTTCCCAGAAGAACAGTACAAGATTCACTTCAGTGGTTTTAATATTGTGGCTGATCTGTATGTAACACACTGACTTACCTACAGCTAAAACCCCTAGATGAACAATCAATTAGTGGACTCACAGACAATCTGTAAATATTACCTTAATTGTATTTTATTTATCATTAAAAGCCATTTTGTTTGTAAGTTATAGGGTTTCTTAAATTACTGTATTTTAATTTATGTTCAAATTATTTTATCTAACAAATCATCTTCCCTATACAGGAAATTTTAATGTTTTTATTGAACCCACTGTGGTTACACCTTTTCTCTGTTAGCATATCTTTCTTTTTTTCATTTCTCCATCTTCTCCCTTTGCTTTTCAAATTTGATTTGATGTCATTGGAAAACAAGGCCGTTCCTAAACGGTCTCTCAAATATAAAGAAAGCTTTAAAGAATTAATTAATACATGTTGCTAATGGATTAATCAAATTCAATCATTTTTCACAGATTGTCAGAAACTTCTGTTGTCTGATAAAATAAGCATTTTGAATGTGTCTTTTTAGACTAATAATGTACACTTCTCACTGTTTTCTGATGTTGCATAGAAAGATAGTGTGCCACAAATGTGAAAATTGATTATTATCAATTATCATTACTTGCATAACTAATTTTCACTACATGGAATTTACATGTTGGATGAAATATTGACATGTACTACTAGAAAAGTACCAGTATATCAGAAGTTCTCAATTCAAATTCTTAAAGTTTTCTACTTAATCATGATCTTTACTAAATTTTGGCTATACATTTAGACCAATCTATTTACAGAGGGTATTCTTTTCATGGAAATAACCTCAGAATATCTAATTTTGACACAGAGTGAGCTTTAGGGGTTTAATCAATGAGTGGAGAGGGACCTTAAGTAACAGAACCAAAGTACCATCGGTCAAAAGTACTTAAAGTATCAAAAAACGGGGGGAGAGGAATGCACCTCGTAACTGATAGTATATGTGACATTTTTGCATTGGTAACACTGATGCAACAATCTGTAAGTGGCCTTTTACTGTTGTAATTGGCTTAGATACAGTTTGGCAATTGGAACTAATAACAGCTCTCGACATCTGAAATGAGACAAGTGGCTCTAACTTAACACTGCTGATTATCAGGCAAGCCAAAAAGTTTAGGAGCCACTGATTGAATCTTCAACTGGATATTTTATTTTATGACTTTTTCAAACAAGGACACTTACATTAAAAAGCAACAAGTTGCTTCACCTGTCAGATAAATACTACACAGTGTAAGGTATATCATTTCCCTTTGAACGCCATGAATAATAATTAGCAGCAGAAAATACCAATGCTCAATTAAAGCAGTACCTCAAAACTATTTGCAAGTAGCGTATTTGATTAAATTTACTTAGGTACTTTTTACCACTGCATCACAGGGAGTCTCACATCAGCATTAAATCTGTTTTGGTCAGGGTCTCATAAAACCATTGCTGCTGTGCCCCCTTGCCATACTAAATATTATCTTACTGTTTGAATACTAGTACGCCCTACCATATCAAAATCACTACACATGACCTTTGAGTCAGTAGCTCTCAGAGTTATCATCTTCCCTGCTTACCCCTCTGGAGCACTAGAGACTGCATTTGCACACTACACATCCTCATGATACAAACACTGGCTTTTTGCTCATGTAAACAACTCTGTGCTTTGCTAATCCAACCAAAGGTAGACTGCTGTCACAGTGTGTCACTATCTGTCACTGTGCTCCTCCAGGGCTCACAAAAATGGAAAAAGTTGACTTGCCTAATAATGTGCGCTCTCTGCACTGTGGATCGGACGCAAACCACTGAGTTTAAATGGGTATTGCACCAATAAGTAACACATGAAATTGAGTTTACTCGTCACAAGGAGTATTACTCGGCTTGTGAAAACAGTGGTCCTCATTGACTCTGAGGGGGAGCTTCCAGGAGTTTAAAAAAGAAGTAATCTTGATAATGTCATCGGGGTGATCTATTTGGGCTTAACACTTAACATTTTGAACAGAAAGCCTGTGTTTGCAAATTAAAGTCGTGAGCTTTAGAAGAAATGGGTAGATCAAATGAAAAAGCTGTCTATTTGCATTCTGGGAAATGTAGGATGTTTTTGTGGAGCCTAAGTCATATAACAGACTAAAAGTCAGGGATTTCTCAGACTCTGCTGCGTCATGTGTCTGTGTCAAAGTATTATGCAGACAGATGCTGTCAAGATAGTGGGAGGGGAGCAGTTAGAGTGCACATGGCGATTGTTGTGCATCTCTGCTATTTGATGGCACTGAGCTGAATCAGTGTTATGATTATGCACAGTTTTGATTATTTGAATATTGTTAAGGCGAGACATTACAGGCAAAAACATTTTTTTAATGTTCTTTTTTTGATTAAAAAAATAAATCTAAAATACACAGTTAGGTGTCTACTTCAATACACTGTCTATTGAGCAAATAAAGGCATTCTTAATAAGAGTCATTTGCAAATTTTAATATATGATTTGAAAAAACTTAAAATATTTTTTAAAAACAGTTTTAATGCAAATAATCAGCTGAGGAAGTTTCATGATATCTGTTAGTTACACCTTTTATAAAAGTAGTGATTTCCTTTTTAAATTTTTTTTTAAAAAAAATACATTTTAATCATTTTTACTGATGGGGTTTGTTCATGTATCAGTAACAGCCTAGTTTATGAACATCTTATTCCTAAAAACATGGCAAAAATGGGTGATGGACTGATTGAAAGTGATATCCACAACTCCCTCTGTACAAACGTTTGAATTTAACCTCAAAAATCAGGGCATTTTTGTACGTATAATACCTAATACGCATATTTAAACAAAACACTGCAAAAAACTTGCAATTCAAAAAAAATCATTGGCTTTTTGGAAGGAATCGACAGAGGAAGTTTCATGATAATATCTATTAATTAAAAGTTTCACTCTATTGACCTGTAGTGTCTATTAAGCCTAGTTTCTGAGGTGAACTGAGTTTGCTTAAAAAATAATTAAAACAACTACGAATTGTTTTGTTAATGAATAATGTAGTGATTATTTTCTTTATTAATCAGTCCGTTGTTTCTTTATAAAAAGTCAGGACAATAGTAAAAAAACAGTATCTAGAATACAACTATTTAAAAAAAACTTTTTTGCCGGGACCGTGCTTCTCTAATGCTGGATCAGAAGTAACGGTGTGTTGCAGTGAGGATGCTGAAGTTGGAGCAAGTCCTGCTGAGTGAAACATTAGTTTTAGTGCACCTGACACCAGGCTTGGGAGTTCCTACTGCAGCCATATTGCAAGAGATGTCTGTTGAATTTCTGCCGAAATGTGCTTTTTCTGAGGCACATGCAGTCGTCACTCCTAATGAAATGACAGTCATCTTATTCACTCTGTTCCCCTGCCGTCCCTCTGCTCACTTCTCTCCTCCCTGATCCTCCCATTTCCCTTTTCTCTCTCTCATCTCTCTCTTTTGCATCTGTGGGGACGAGTAATGAACGGCTTCCCTGCTCTGATTGGATGATGTATGATGTTATTAGGTGGGATGAAAGCGAACATAACTCAAAGGGTATGAAATGGACAAGGAGAGAAAGAAAAAGAAAGTGAGTGAGCAGAGATACTGAAATGTTTTGACACGCAGCTTTGAAAAAGAGAGGACAGGGAGTGCTGCAGATGCATGCATGTATCAATGGGAGCAGGTCACAGTTTCACTGATGTTTCAACCCTGGCACACTTCCTTTGGGAAATAGCCCTACAGATCTCATCCCTGCATCCTCTGCCATTCTCTGGCTCCGTGTACTCGTCCGAAGAAGACAGGCAGATTGCGCAGTGCCCTCGGTCGCTCCCTGGGGAGTGTGTGTGAGGGCATAGGAGGAGTTTAGTGGTAGGGGAACTCCCAGATGGCCCTCAGTCTTCCAGAGGCTCCATCATAAACTGCTCCTTTATCCATGTTTCATCTCCCTTATTAAAGCTGCAATGAAGGAGACCGGTTAGTGCACTGGGCGTGACTGGACTAAATGACTGTGCTTTAAGCTAAATCAGGGGACCTCAAGGGTTCCCCTTGCTGTTGGAGTATCCTAGACGAGGCAGCAAGGTTGCTGAGCTCAGGAGACAACTTAGATTCCCGCTACTGTTGATGTCTTAGTGCTGCTGCAAAGATTCTCTCTCTTTCTTAAATCAATGCAAAGTAGGCTGCAGGGACTCCACTCATGAAACATTCAACCACCTTTTTCACCCTCTATCCTCTCTTCCAGCACCCCGACCTCTTGATTATATATCTTTTATTTAGCAGGAGACAGACTAACTCTCTCACTTGACTCTATCCTCTGCTGGCCCCAGCTGTTGCTAAAAATAACAGTGGTAGCTACACAGTGGACTGAGCTTAAGTTCTACATGCATTTTAGTCATTACTAAGTTGTGGTATTGGCCCTTATAGAATTTCAGCTTGATTGTGTGTGTTGTATATTAGTTAGGTGAGTAATTCCAAAAATGTACATTGGGCAAATCCCTAATAAACTGACACATTGCTATTGAATACTTAAAGCCTAAACTCTTTTTTGCACTGAACCGTATATTTTCTATCCTCTGGTGAGAAATCTCTATATTCTAGCAATGATTCTGCACACAAATAGCTGTATGATTTTTTTTATGTACTAGTAGTAGTGTGAAGTGTTTTGGAGCTGGATAAGTATTCTTTCATGATGGTAATGACATTAGATATCCATCATCATGGATCCCCCTGCCTGGTAAAACTCTGGAAGTGTTAACAGGATGCCAAATAGCGCTTTTACAAGACATTTTTAAAAATATATTAATACAAGATTATTTTCTTTCTATTTTACGATTTTCTAAAATCAGAAATTATTTAACATTTTAAATAATTAAAAATTTAAATTAAAAAATGGGTGCTTTTGTTTATCATTACTATTATTACTTATATAGCATCATTAGCCTAAATCAATTATACATCAACCAAAAAATCTAGTATTTGCTGCATATTAAATCATTTTAACCAAGTTACACAGAGCAGACCAGTCTGAAGCAGCCTAACCTGGCATTCATGTGGATGTTACTTTGACATGTAACACCTACCTAGACATTGTTGCAGACCACTTACTGTACAGTATTACAGTGTTTGGTTTGCAGCAACCAAGACTTTGTTGATATGGTGTCAGTTTCCCAGGTAAACGTTCAATAAATGGTAAAAGAGTTAGGCCTAGCAGTCTCCACTGGGTTGAGCAAGTACAAATTTGTGAAAACACCTTGTTTTTCACATACAGTCTGTCCCCTCCTTATGAAAGTAATGCCAACAAATGTAGGAGCATATAAACCAACCAATCGACCGCCTCAGTGTACATCACAATGTCTTAGTTTAGTGTGTTAGTATGCTAACATTTGCTCATTAACACTAAATTACCATTGAGAATGATGGTAATATCATTTGCTTTCTAACTGTGGGAAAAAACTTAATTCTGATTATGGAACTGTACAAAGTGTCCAGTAACTCATAAGAATTCACCTCTGGCGACCAAAAGTGTCTGTACAAAGTTTTCAGTGTAATCTATCCAATTTAAAATACTTAAAATATTAAATACTGCACATAGTAAAACTCCCATGTGGTTCAGAGTCTTCATTCAAACTGACATACTTGACTAACCCATTCCTTTTTCAGGCTCTCTAAATTTGTGAATGTCATTTCTGCTGTCGACCTCTGGCTATGGCATCTGTCTAATGCGATGTTGTTATTCTGTGCTCCCTTGCAGAGCCACAGCTGAAAGGCATTGTTACCCGGCTATACAGCCAACATGGATACTACCTGCAGATGCAGCCTGATGGCACCATGGACAGCACAAGGGATGAAAGCAGCTCATTTTGTGAGTTTGTCTGTGTCTAAATGTAGCCAACATTTTGCGTTATGTTTTAACCAAATTATTCACAGTATAGTCTACAGCACTACATATACACACTGTAATAAAGCCAGGCAACTCCTGCATGTTTCACTATCATACAGCTCAAGAATGGAACAGCTCATGCCTTCATTGGGAGGTAAATCTCCAACTTTGGCAAAGTTAATGCTGTACAGTACAGATTGAACTAAACAAAACCACAGCAGGTGTCATGCTGTGCTATATATGTCCTTTGGCTGAAGAGTCAAGGCAGAAGTTAGTGTTCTGCCAGCTCACCTGTCAAATTTGTTCAAATTAGTACTGTTATTTTTGTCTTTTAATAGAAAGGAACATCATGTCAACCTGCCTGTCAACCTTAGGCACTAAAGTGTGTCCTTGCTTGTGCAACAGTGCTTATATCACAGACACTGGAACTTGCTATTTGAAGTTTATAAACCACAAAAAGCAGTGACATATTGCCACTGTTCATCCTGACCTTTAGCAAACTAAATTTGGTTTTCAGCCCGGAAACTATGCCGTGTTCTCTTCCTAGTATCGTTTCTTTGTATATGACCTTCAAGACTCAGACGTGGGTCATTTTTCAGACTGTAACTTGAATATGCTATTTATTTACTCACAAACCTAGATTATTTCTTGGTAAGATGTGTCTTTTGTTGTTAACTGGTTTTACAGAAGGTTAATCATCATATTTACTGCCTTTGCTCTAAGCCACAGTTGCTATGGCGGAACATCTCCATCATTATCGAGGTTTAGAGACAGTGTAAAGCACAGTGAAGGTGACATGGTATTGTGTTTCCATAAACATAAACTCCAGGAGGTCACAGCATTTGGGCTTAAGAGAGATATAGCAGGCAGCAGTCACACGGCAGCTGCTCAGCCCAGCAACACGAAGACAGGAAAACAGAATGTGTTGCTATTGCAGTTTGATTTCACAATCTCCTGACTCACTTTTTTTCTTCTCTCTTTGTCATGCTCTATCTCTCCAACTTTCTTCTCCAATTTAGCACAGTTCAACTTAATTCCAGTGGGATTGCGGATTGTGGCAATTCAGGGGGCAAAGACAGGGCTGTACCTCGCCATGAACAGCGAAGGATACCTCTATACCTCGGTAAGTATGCCCTACAGAGCAGTCACACATCTACAGAAGAAAACAGGGGTGGGTGATCCGGCCAAAAGATTACATGATAAACTTTTGACGTAGAATCACAATCCACAATCTGAATCATGATTCTCCCTCTAAATTTAGTCAAACACATACACGTGATCACATAATTAGATGTGCATGTGGCTACCTGTATACCTGTCACTTCAACCCAAGGCTAGAAATCCCAACTCACAAATCTCTGCATCTTTTTTCACTCTGAAGTAGTGATTCGTATCTTTGCTGCTTGCTGAGTTTCCACCCAATAAGACTACTTTGACAATTGATATTTACTGACATGGCTACTTTCAGAAAACACAGTCACAAAATGATGTTCTGCTTCTTTATTGAGGAGAAAAGAGATAATAACATGACTTCAAAGGTTTGTTTGCTGCACCGATACACAGCAGTGGTAGTTTCTGAAATTGAAACACTCAAAAAGGGAGACATAAGAATTGCTTGTAAGTGCTCAAGTTTGGATATAAGCTAGGTGTGTCTTGCTGTGCATGGTTCTGATATCTTTCATAGAAGTTATTGCCTACCCGCATTACTGACATGGAAATCAAGAGGGAGAATACCAATCACGACTTTATCATACACTGTCATTGTGGATTTAGAGGTTCAGCTGTCTGTCAGTTACACTTCAGTTTAGTGTCTCACTTATTTCGGGATTATATGGATTTTATGGATAGAAGTACAGTGTGATGATCACGTGTCATACCCTGCTAAGGAGAATTTTACCAATTTACCAATGCATTTTATAGTTTGTGTGACGCATGATATGTCAGCTTTGCACCTGTATAAGAATAGCAAGCGGCATTCAAGTCTTAAAAAAAAAAAAAAAAAAGTTTCTCTTAAATATTTCATTAACATACGTTAGATCAATTCTTGTTAACTTTCCAGTCCAACAGATCAGATTACAAAGGTGGAAAACAGAAATGTGTGAAGCAGGGGAGAAAAAAGAGAGATGAGGGACTAATTGAAGGGCAACAATATCCATGACAAAGTATTAGTATCACAACCCGTTTTGTCAAATTTGGCCAATGCTGCAATGCACTTCATTACCTCTTAAGTATCATTTCAACTGGAGCTGCTAACTAGATGCGCTCAGCAACCGTACCACTAGTCAAAATTGACACCTCAATATCAAAAGATAGGCAACTATAATCAGCAGCAGGTATTGTCGTAATGAGCAGGCAGTGTGAAGATTAAGCCGCAAGTAGGAGTTCTGGTTGTAATCAATACCTTGCACAGTGTTAGAGACGGCTTTAGGCCAATATGTTTAACATCATGTAAAACCATAATACATGTTATCAAGGAAGTGTTGAAGTCCATCTCAGCAGTTAGTGAATCTTTCAGGGTGGGGAGTTCGATTAGCACCTTGGACAGTGATGGTGTCAGTTTAAGAGCATGTAGTCTGATCAGCACCCTGGACAGAGCTCATGACACTGCTTCCATGTGATTAGTGTCGAATCACTTAACTATGGCTACATGGTTCTCACTATATGATGATGGTAGTTAACGTCGATCATTTTTACTTTACTGGCAGTCACTGTTTCCTGCCCTCTAGGATAATAGCACAGAAGTACGACAGTTATGCATGTGTTCATATATAGGACAGTGGCCAGACTCTGAATGTAATGTATCCTTGCACTAAGGACTGTAATAAGCTGCATTATTATAATTGGTATTTTGATTAATTTTTTTTAACTGCTGTTACCATTTTACATATAGTATACAATACATTATTATCGCTCATGCACTCATTCTTAACATTAAAATATCAAGAGGATGATATTATTGTGCAGTTTGATGATGAAATACATATTCAGTAAACACTACTCAGTCACAACATTCAAACCACCTACACCACAGTATTGTGTGTAGGTCCCCCACAAAATGCCAAACAAGCTCTTAGCATTTGGGCCACTGCATTCACTGGCAATGGCATGTTTGTGTCCTGGGGGGTATCTGGTGGGGCCTCTGTGGATAGAGTGTGCTGGCGCATCTTGCAGATGCTCTCTCAGATTGGGTTCTAGGGAATTTGGAAGTTGGGCTTGGGCTCTTTGTCATGCTCTTCAAGCCACTCTTAAGCAGCACTTGGTATTGTCTTCCACACTGGAAAAACTGCTCAGAAACGGTGAAATGGTGCACTGTCCTCTTCAGGGTGGCTGCTGCTGTCAGGGAGCGCTGTTGCCATGGGGAGGTACATAATGTTTATCACTTCACCTGTCAGTGCTGTTAATGTTGTGCCTCATTGGTGTAAACAAGTTGCATATCTGTCTCTCTAGTGGTTGTGTGCTTTCATTTCGACAGAATGTTTGGAAAATTATATGCAGAATCAATGAATGCAAATGTGGTTTTATGCAAATAATGAGGACAGCACCATCAGTGCATGTGAAAGTTAAATCTTGAATTATGGCATATGGACTGCACCACCTCCTATTATCTTTGAGTCCCTGATTAGCATGCATTAGACTTTGGTGCCTTGTCTCTGTGAACAGAGAAGAGAAGGGATTTCCTCAGCACCAGTCAATAGCTGTACTGCATCCCACACTGACCTCTTTCAGAGAATTTCCTCTCTCTCACACACATACACATAGAGGTACAGGAGTGAGTTTATGTAGGTGCTGTGCAACAGAACAGCTGTCGTCTTGTGTAATATCATGCAAGTTTGATTTTATGACCATATATTGTTCTCCATAGTGCATCTGATGCACTAATTTGCTGGTGTAGGAAGGAGTGCAGGTGGCATAATGGGGCTCTTTGTACATATCTTTGTGCTCAAAGAGCATGTTCCTATTTGCTTTTAGATTTAAAGACAAAGAGGGTAGGTGGCAGAGAAGAGGAACTTTTTTATTTATGATAAATAAGCTCATAACTGTCACTTCTAGAAGAGCCAAGGTAACTGACAGAGTGATTTGTCACTTCCTTTTAGCTATTTTGTCATCTTCATGCATATGCTGCCTCTATTGCTGCTTACTGATGGCTATTGTGCTGGTTTCTTCTGAATAATCAGAGGACTACTTTTTCATGTCCTCCACTCACATATATACTGGTCAGGTTGTTGGGCTCGGCTCAGTAACAAATTGGGGAAATCCACTGCTGTCTTTTCTCAAACATTAATCTCATTACTACCTGTAAGTGACAACAGGAAATGGCTGATCTTGATACAAAAATAGAGCTTGTCTTGTTCCTGCCCCATTTTATAATCTATGTGCTCTGAAAAACTCCTCATAGATACAGATTGTGTGTGTGTAGGACAGAGTAGAAAAGAGAGAGATAAGTGTTTGTGTTAATCGAGAATAACATTTCCATTAACAAGGAAGTTTTCAACAGCTGTACCAGACTGAGAATTTTGTCAGCTAAATAGGATTTCAATATGAAGATTTGACTATTCATTATGTTTTTTTATATATAGACTGTCAATCAGAGAATCAATTGGCGTGTGTTTCTGTGATGCTTTTGGCCACTTTAACTTTGTGAAATTCAACCTCGGCATGTTGTAGGAGAGGAAAGGTAGTTTGTAAGGTTGAGTTAGAGTCCTGTTAATGACAAAGCTGGACTTTGAGAATATATGGTGTGAAAGTGGAGGGTATGCAGACAAGACATCTGGCTAGTGTGGACAGCTTTGGATAGCGGTCCTTGTTTTTTCTCTACCAGTTTGGTGCTCCTGCATTCTGCAAGTGTGAGTTTGTCACTCTGAATTCTCTTGTTCTTTATCAACTGACATGAGCTGACCTAGCATATGCTGGCTTTAAGTCGATCAAATGTAGTTGTTCTGCAGATGATAATCTCAACAGCCAAAATTTCTTGCTGAAAAAATGCCAAACACATGAATAAATAATAAAATGAATAGCATACTAAATAGCCTAATATTGTGAGACTATGATATACTGTACATGCAAGATCTAAAGACTATAGCAATAGCATTGCACACTGGCTTAATGCTGCATTTTGGCATGACTCTTGAATGTCAAAGCAGACATGCCTCAAAAGCCAAAGAATGCTTTTAACAAGCAGCAACTTCCAGGACTGAATTTATCAAATCAGCACTAGGTGCCAAAAACTCCAGTTTCTCAAATGTCCACTTGAAACTGGCTCCAAAAGTGAGTCAGTCCCCATAGATTTACATGTTAAAATGCCCATCTTTACAGCAGAAAGAAAAAATCTTTACAGCCTGGTCCAAAAAAAAGGTTTTGGTCTCTATAGCTGATGTGGCCATTCATGATAGCTTTGCAGCGGGTGAATTTTTATATAATTTAACTGTCTAAATTGTGTTAAGGCTTGAAGTTTTCCATAATTAAGGGCATGGCCACTTTGAGCGACAGGTGGGTGCTGCCCTAGGACAGTCCATGATGTTTGATGAGATGTTTGCATGGCCTGCTTTAGTCCAACTTATGCTTCACCTCTTTGCATGTTTTTGCATTAGCTGGTAGATAGGAGGAGTCAGGCTTGCCATAATGATAGCAGTGTTTCCTCTACATTCATTTAGGAGTGGCGGGCCGCCATTCCTAAATCCTAGCCACCGCTCCTTCAAATTTCTTTTTTATTCTTTATTCTCTCAAATACACCACCGCTGCATGTCTCCACCTTCACAGCAGAGTGCTGCACTGTGTCGGGTACTTGCGAGTACTAAGATAAACTACAGATAACTATCTTGCTCAGTATCTACTCATTGTGGGGGGTTAATATGACGTTGATTACTCATGAGAGCGCAGCCTTAAAAGTGACATCACATCACCCAGGGACTTACCAGAGAAAAGTTATTAGCTTAAGATAACTCATAATAGATTTTACAAGTTAAATAGACATTCGCAAAATACTGATTACCAACCAGCGTTACGTAACATCTCGGTAGCTTAATTAAACGGGGTGCCAACTCAGTATCGCTAACTGAGTTAACTAATTGATAGCATTAAGCTAATATCTACACACCATGATGTAACTACTGACTGCATTTTCAGATGAACCTGTTCAATTTTTTTTTTTTCATTCAGTCTTTAAAAAGCTATTTTCAACTGGCCATTCAATAAATCGATTGTAAAAGTAAAACCTGCAGTCAAGTGTCATTTATTTACGTCGCCACGGCTCCCAGAGAGCCTGCCACCGCTGCTGAAAAAAATCCAGGAGGACACACTGGACAGTCAGCCAAAGTCCCCACGCTGAGCTTCAAAACTCTTCAGGAAACCTATTGGTGATGTCATGGAGAGTTTGTCCATCTTTATATATGGTCAGTGGTTTTAAACTAAATGGGCAGGAAAAGTTCAGAGGTGAAAGATTGGATTGAATAGACGAAATGCTCTCCACCACTTGTGAGACGGCAGGTAGAACAAACAACTCTAACAAAAGGGTAAATCAATTTGAAATCCTCTGAACCTACAAAATACAGTCAATGCTTGGATGACACATCAAATGTTAATTTAAAATAACATCAAGTTGAGAAAAGACATGCTAGGTGGCAGCTGAAAGTCATTTATCACATTGCAAGAAATGATCCCATGCCATCAGTTTGCCGGCTTAACTGTTTTCTTTTAAATCTCTAAAAGCCCCTACTATAAATTAACTTCATACAGACACAATGAATGAGCAAAAAGTGCAATCTTTGTTGGATAACAGGGTACGTGTTTTGTGTTTTCTTGCTATTTAAGGCATATCATTAGCATATGAAAATACTATTTGTATAGAAGTTGCTTAATATGGCCAGAATTCCTGAATATTTACATTTTTACGCTAAATAATCTAACTTAAACTTAGTCGGAAAAAGGCAAGCAGAGATATCCATAAGATTTATTATAAAATAACCTCATAAATAGAATAGAGTTATTGCCTCCACTATATGCAACGGTTAGCTATGCAGTTTACCCATTTCATGTGGCTTGGTGGGCTGCACAGTGGCTCGGTGGTTAGCTCTGTCTCCTTGCAGCTTGAAGATCCCTGGTTCGTGTCCTGGCCTAGGATCTGAGTGGAGTTTGCATGCTCCCTGTGCATGCATAGGTTTGCTACCGGTACTCCGGCTTCCTCCCATAGTTCAAAAACATGCTTAATTGGTGATTGTAAATTGTCCATAGGTGTGAATGTGAGTGTACTTGTTTGTCTCTACGTGTAGCCCTGTCCAGAGTGTCCCCTGCCTTCACCCTAAATCACCTGGGATAGGCTCCAGCTTCCCCGTGACCCTAATGAAGATTAAGCGGTCTATAGATGATGGATGGATGTGGTTTGGCTCTTATGCTGTTATTGTAATGCACACTAAGACTAAAAAATAAAGTATAAACTGGTCATTTTGAAGAATCTCACTAGACTGAGAGGTTTCTGAGAGATGATTTGACTCATTAATTTTCAGAGGGTAGCTTTTGCGCCAGTCAAGATTTAGAAAGGGGCAAATACATATTTAATCAACACTGTCCAAGAGATCTTTCATCTGGGACATCACAATATCGAACTGTGTACATGGACCTTTGATTCATTAAAGAAATACTAAAAGGACAACAGCAAACAACAACTATTGTGTGATTTGTGCAGACTGGCATAGAAATTGAGGAAGACAGACAGACACAGGAGAGAGATAAAGAAAGTGAAAGAGCGTTAGAGGTATTGATGAAAAGCTTTGTCCTTTCTATTCTTTTCATGGGAGGATTACATTGAGATGCAGGACAACACCAGCAGCTAGATAGCATCGCTTTTATCACAGGACAGGAGAAAATGTGGACAATAGAAAAAGCAGCAGAGAGAATGATTGGCCATGGCAAGAGAAAAGAGATGAAGCGCAAAAATGTAATGATAACGAAAGACATTTTGCCTGGCAGCCAATTAAGAACACTCAGGGAAGGCAAAACCTATTCTTTCTGATAGATTCATGATCTACTTTGTACTGGTGCTCTCCTTCCAATATTGTCCCAGGGATATATTAGAATGTAGCCCTTGCAGTTTGCTAAGATATGAAATAACAATAGTGGTAATAATAATACACAAGCAAGCACCATTCTCTGTGTCCCAGAAAATTTAAAGCAGGGGGATTTTTCATAAAGGGAACCGACTGTGTGGAACCAGTCACCTCTGTCACTGAGGGTGAAGGGAAGACTGTCAGCTCCAGCTCCACTCTCACCAGCATTATATTGACAAGGGCCTTCCAGCTGTCAATCACCACTGCAGAACTATGAGTCCATGCACATTATCATCCACTCTGCTCTTGTCATGCGAACAT
The DNA here is from genome assembly GCF_022539595.1 of Amphiprion ocellaris. NCBI lineage: Eukaryota > Metazoa > Chordata > Actinopteri > Pomacentridae > Amphiprion > Amphiprion ocellaris. The sequence goes on along the minus strand of NC_072779.1, from coordinate 18,231,379 downwards.
CATGTCTTAGTGGACTATCATAAAGCATTAGGGATAGACCATACATGTGCGGTGCTAAACAGCATTATCTGCCAGTCTCACCCTCTGTAAACCCCTCATAATAAGCACATCTATGCCCTATTGACTTATGTAACGTGGTGTGTCATAGTGCATCTACATCTGGCACGAGAGCAGCATCAGCAACATGCCCTGCTGGTGGTTTCCCACGTCGCATACGCACACATGCACAGATTGTGTGCGTGTGACAGAGGATTGTTTTGAAAGAGGTTTACATTTACATTGTCATATGAGTGGGTCTCTGCAGCAGCAATGCAGTGCTATTGGAATGTGGTGGGATTACTGCAGCTGGGCAGATTTCACAGCTTCTCATAGATTACCCAAGGAGCTGATGGGCCGGTCAATAGATGCAGGAAGCCTGCATGACACTGTGACCCCTGCTGTCTAAATAGGGGACTGCAAATAATTTAACATCACCGATGCTAATGCATTTTTGAAATTCCAGAAGCACAGCTACATGTTCAGGGGCATTACTTCTCATTTCATGCTTGCATGATGAAACGAAAGTAAACAAGATATACACACATCATTTACGCCCTTACTCTCTAGTAAGGCACAACTTTCATTCCTGTTCCCTATATTTTAATTAAATACAGGGAAAGATGTTTGACCGATCTAGGAAGCTCTGTTCTATTAGTACTTCCCTGTCCTTGCTTGTTTGTAAGTGCACTTCCAGTGTATTGTGGCATGGAGAGTAAAGCATCCTGAAGCAGGTAGAACAGATGTAATCAGACACAAGGGATGAAGAAGGAGGTGGTGTGTGTGGGTGGGGAGGGTCGGGATGATACTCTGCATCATAAAAAGGTTCTTCCCATCTTAGGGATTCTCAGCACGGAAGCTACATATTACCTTTCTCAACTGCTTTCATTCAAATTCATTTCTAGCTTGTGACACACAGTAGAGAAGCTTGCTGCCCAAGTCTCTGAATACGTCATGGTTGAAAAAGAAAGAGGTTTTTATTTAATTTCCAGTCCAAGCACCCAACATTCAGATGGAAATAGTCCCTCATCACTCTTAAAAATGTGCAACACTCAACACTTTGTCAGCAATTATTCATCCACGCAGGTAAATGTGGTGGTTTGAGTGATATCGTCAGTAAGTACACCTCTGTTGTAATGCTGAGGCCTCGAGGTTGGCTCAAGGTGAGCGTCTGATACGGGGATAATTACAGCAATGTATTTATATCACTTAGGGACAGCAATATGGGCCATTGTGGGAGGTTATCATAAAAAAAATCACTGTATGATGAGGACAATTATTTCATTGTCTTGTCTGCTATCACACAATGTTTTTTTTTCTTCAGACCTTTGGAGACTACTTGAATGAAATACTGAAGATGTGAGTTCTATCATTAGACTAATTTCAGGGGAGTGATTATGAAGGGTAATTATAGGATGACTTGGGAGAGGGGTTATCACTGGTGTCATTTCAGAGGTTGAGCTGAAGGGTATTTTGCTGGAGTGATGGGCTCTCTTTCCAGAGGGACATAAGTGTCAGATCGTGGGGTGCTGGCGACTAAAGCCCTTGTCGGCCAAGCGCTCCTGCTTTTGGTCCTGTGGGAGAAGCAGGTCTCTTCCTTTCTCTCTCTTCTTAATCTCCTTTATTACCCAGCAACCCTTCTGTCCTCTCTGACTGATCTTCTGCTCTCTTTCCTGTCTCTCCTACCTTTCCCCTTCTGTCTCCCGCACTTCCCACCCCTCTTGCTCTCTGGCCTGATTAATAATGAATGAAGCGGATCATCTATCGATCCCATCCTCTGTGTTAGCACAGCAGAAGATATCAAACCTGTCAGTGAATCTTAAAATAACCCTACGAAGTGGTGGGGATGGTAGTGGGAGTGTTTGTTGAGTTAAGGGGAGAGGTGTATTTTTTTATGGTGGGATGCTAGTCGTAAAATGGGTATAAACTGTTGGAGCAACAGGACAGGAGTGGAAGGAGAGAGAGCACAAAGTCCTGAACTGCCTTCTCAGCTTAAAGGTTGATGCCTCCCTGTGAAGGAGAAAGGTGATGATCTGTGATTAGTGTGAAATTGGAGGTCTCTTATACCTTCTCAATCTACTTCTGGCTCTTTTTTAAAGCTCGTCTATGCCAAGCTTTGATCCTTTGGCCCTCTTATGTCGTCCTGACTCTCAGAGAAATTCTCCACTCAGCCATTTCTGCCCTGCTGCTCTCAGTTAATCAATCCAGCAGATTGGCTTTGCTCTCTGACAGTGGAAGGACCCTGTCGAGACCCTGATGGAGACTAAGAGAGATGTATATCTGTCTCTATTGGTTAATATCACCGGTCAACATTATGCAGGGTTCAGTAGTCCTTATGTTGAGGACAGAGTGGGAGGGGAAGTGCTGCGGGAACATGATCATTTACAATGACTGGCTGAACTGTTGGATTTGATCCAAGTTCAGCTAATTTGATTTTGTAATGTCTATTCAGATTTAACCAGTCACAGACAACTGACAGGACATGAGAGTGGCCTATACTAAAGATATGCTTCTTTTTGGGGGATTCGCAGTAGCATGCATTTTACTGTAGTAAAATTTTATTGCTTTTGCACACACACAGCCAGAAAATCCTGCTAATGAAGTGTTTCCCAACCTGTTTAGTTTGTGATTTTTAAGGTAAAGTTTGTATTTCAAACCCCTAATCACAAGTGTTAGCTGTCTATTAGTTGTGTGGTGTTTATTTTTTCACTTTGATGAAGACTACGCATTTTAATCGATCTGCCAACTTTGAAGTCGAAGACTCTAAATTCAAGCCATGTACAGTAACATTTATTCATTTGGCTTTTGTACAAAAACAAGGTACAGTTCAAGGTACAGTAAACCAAGGACAAAATTCGAGGAACCTACTAAAATGATCAACCTAATCAAACAAATCTGCAACTATTTTAATATTAAAATAATTGTGCAAGTAATATTTCAAGGAAAAATACAGTTAAAAATCCCTCTTTTCAGCTTCTTGAATTTGACAGTTTCCCTGTTTTCTTAATCACTTATTTTACAGCGAATATCATTGATTTATCACAGCTGGTCAGAAAACAAATGTTTTTTCAAAACGATTTGAACTTTGACAAATGGTGTTTTTTTTTCATCTTTTTCTGACAGTTACTAGGCCAACCAACCAATATTTAGATATTAATCAGTATTAAAAATGACCATGAGTTGCAGCCCTTCTTTCAATATGGGATCTCTACAGTGCGTCTAATGTTGAACAAGAAGTTATGCTATGTTGATGTATGTTGAATGGCGAGTTCAATGCACAGATGTTTTTGGGATTAAATAAAGCCTCTCTCGAAGCAGATCATGCTCTTAGTTAAAAGATTAAATTCTGGGCCGTCCATGGTGCACAGTGTAACTTCAGTATTCACTTAAACCACTAGTTTACGCGTTTATCAGTTTAACACCAAATAAAGAGGGGCATGCATGCAGTAATTACAAATACAGGGGGTCCTTGACGTACGGTGGAACTCCGTTTCTACGGCGTGACATAATGCAATTTTCACCGCAAGTGGGAACTCACATACTGTGACGTATGTGGCATGCAACTGCCAAATGTAAAACGTCGCGTAACAACGTATTTGTCCGCTCTGCTGGCCAAATAGTTCCCACAGGATTTTGTTCACCAACCTCACACATTGTGTACAAACTTGAATTACTGACTTAGCAAGTAAGTTTGTTGGACTTAGGATGCAGTTTCTGCAATTAAATGTCACAACTAGAAATCTATATATACAGCAAAAGTGGGTGATATGATGAAAAGATTAAAGGGCAATATTTTGGGAAACATTTATGATCCACAGTCTAAATCAAAACTCTCTGCATAGATTTAGTTCTCATGTGATTACAGATTAGTTAGCATATGGTTGACTGGATACAAGGTCTGTCTCTTCAACTAGGGAACTAGGAGCTAAAGGCCCAATTCACAAATCTCATGTTTTCACTGATTTCATTCTGAAGGTTCTAGTCTGACTCACTGGATGCAGGCTGTGGGTATAAGCCTGCTGTTGGTCGTGCATTTCATGTGGCTTTCTCCTCCCCTTCTGCTAACTATGTGTTTCCATTTTCAAAATCCCTTTGGGAAATAACGTCATCCTCCGGACAACCAACCTAAAGCTTTTTTCCCCCTATAGCAGAATGATAATGAGGTGTCATTCTGTAGACCATTCTGCGTCACGGAATGGTCTGTGTGAGTCTAGTTCAGACCAGAAGAGGTCATTTGTATCTCTGACACTTTGAAGCTTCTGTGAGGATGCTGAGCCACATGCCGCTATTCTTCATCTGTCATGCTGTTTTCTGTTCACAGAAAACGCTACATCTCCAATATGTGTCCAATGATTATCATCCTAATTGTATCACAATCAATTATGCTTTTGCTTTGTTCATGTGGTGTAGGAAAGTTTAAATGACAGTGTTATTTGTATATTTTATGACATGATCTGTGTGACTCCTCTGAAAATGGAAAAATAAGATTGTCCATGACATAACATAGTTAGATCACCTACCCCTGATGTACAGTATGTAATGCATGTCTATACACTAAATTTGTTATTGTATTGGCGTAGGTGTCAGTGTTTTATTGCCTTTCATCTTATTTCTGCATCTCTGCTTTTATCCACTGGGAATGCGTTATGTTTAGCAGAGATGTTAATGCTAATTCTGACATACTATACTATAGCATGCTTACTTGTCTTGCTGCTCTCAAAGGACCAGGATGTTCATGCTTTCAAAGAAACAACAGTCCAGATATACCGTAATCCCGTCACCTAATTAATGCGTTTTACTGTGTGTCCATGTATTCTTTCCAAGTGTGTGCTCACATACACTGGAGTTCATGTTCAAAGACTTGTAACGTTTCTCTTTTTTCAAAACATTTGCACATTATTTTTCTTCATGTGCTTTGTTTGCTAATGCGAATGGACCTCTCCCCTTTTCCATATTTCATTTCAGGAGCACTTCACTCCCGAGTGTAAGTTCAAGGAGAGTGTGTTTGAGAACTACTACGTAACATACTCCTCCATGCTCTATCGCCAGACCCAGTCTGGCCGCTCCTGGTATATCGGTATCAACCGTGATGGCCAGGTCATGAAGGGCAACCGGGTAAAGAAGACCAAGGGAGCCGCACATTTCCTGCCTAAAGTTATAGAAGGTTTGTGTGTTATATGTCACTTAAGCAAAATTCAGATCAGTTTATGTTAGCTATTCATCACCTCCTTAATTATTAACCCACAGTCTCTATCTTTGTCATATAGTTGCGATGTATAAGGAGCCTTCGCTGCACGAGCTTGCCAGTGAACCAGTGAGTCCGCCTCGGAAGACAGTGAAGACGTCAGATTCGCCGTCTCTAAAGAATGGACGGCAAGAAGATCCAAAGGCTGATGCCTCATAGCACAGGAGACTGAGGGCGGGACAAAGGGCAGCAGTGACACTGGGAACACAGTTGCCCATTAAGCACTGAGCGTGGCTGAGGGAATGGTCCTCACAGGCCACCACATTCCAGAAGTGCGCTATAAGATGCTGAGGGATAAAAAGTCAGCAGACCATCAGCAGCTAAGAAGGCCTGAGAGAGGAGTCACCCCCTCACCTGACACCACAGAAAGAAAGCCCAGGGTCCGAACCAGAACTACTATTCCCTCCCCCTCCCACTGTTAGTCTCTTCCTCTGCCCCCTGTGACTTCCTAATGCACAGGCTCCTTCATTTCCCTTTGAGACTCAAGCTTCTTTGTCCCACTGACAATTTCATCTTTTCTCACATGTCTACCCACTGTCTGCTCTATTGTACTGTATATTCACCACACACGCATTTGCAGCACTGACTCGGCATCATAATCCTCACCCATGGGCCCCTTCTTGAGCCCTAAAGTTGGTGACAGTGTGGCTCAGCCAGCTTTCCACCCACCATCTGCCTACCAGCTAAGCTAATCACCAAGGTCAACTAAAGCTCAAAGTGAGATGAAACAGCTCAGAGAGGAAAGAAATCTGCAGGAAGCCTGGGTCAGGTCAGGTCAGCAGAACAACATGAGAGCAGGAGAAAGTGTGAAAAATTATTTTAAAAGTAGTTTATGACACCAACACTAACACGAATTATTTTCCTTTTTTGGCTTGTTTTCCTTGTCATCTTGTGAAAAAGAAAATGGAATTCATAACAGTGCAGAGGGAAACAATGTCTGTAAAATATGATTAAGATGCTAATAATGCCAAAAACATGACATCAAATCAATAAAAAGTTGATGATATGCATGTTAATGATGATGAGCATCATGATGTTGATCATGACGCTCTTAATAATAAGGTTTAGGATGTTTGAACTCCAGAGTAGAGTTTGTGAAGCTCACAAGAGAGGCACTACTTGCAAAAGTATAAAATTAAATTAAATTAAATTAAATTAAATTAAATTAAATTAAGGAACTCTTTGTCTTGGGAAGATGAGCCATAAAATAGAGCATAAATTATTAGTTTTTAATCCAAACTCTCATTGAAAGGGTTACATTGTCTGAGCAATATATTTACAAACAAGCCAGAAGATAATACTCAGTAAAAATAGGGAAAAAGAAGAGTGAGTGAATGAGTGAGTGACACCCTCTTTCTACCCTGGGATCTCTACCAGGTGATCACTAATTATTGCACTAGCTCGATAAAGGCTACAAATGAACAAGTGGGTCATATTTAAAATCCAGGGTGGATCTGAATGCAGTCACCTGAAAAGGAGTGGTGGTGTGTACTTCACTCAGCATCTGCTGTCAGAATAAAGCCAGGTTTGAAGCCCAACATCAAAGCTAGAGGAGCCTCTGAGCTGGAGCACTTGTTATTCTGAGGATGTCTGGCAGCTTATCCACTCACTAGCTTTATCAAATCACCTTGGAAGAATTGCCCTCAAAAATGTAGTTGTCTGAGTGAATGTCTCAGTGTGACTGTGTTTTAACCCTTGTGTGTGGATGTCTTTTAGAGTATGGATGTACTGTAAGATTCTGTGTGTGAATGTGTGCCTGTACCAAGGATAGATAGAGGAACTGTGGGTAACCTCTACCGTGTCCTTCAGACAGAGCACAACATTGTGTCTTTGATATATTTGTATCTGTGAATAGGTGATGCTTCATCTGTCTTGTGCATCGTTTTCACTGACTTCACATTTAAAATGGCATGGAAGAGCAGTTCTGTGCAACTTTGTGGGGACTGACCTGGAAGGCTCTAAATTAATTTAATATTTTGTTTTGCTGCAATCAATCAATGTTTTGAATCCAGCGAGTCTCTAAAATTTTAGAATATTATGCACTGACCTGATTGAAGTTAAGGCTTCTAAATGGGAACCGTCAGGGTATTTCAGTCCTGGCTGCCGTTGGGTGCTGTCTGCTCTGGTAAGCCACTGAGGGGAAAAAAAATGTCACCACAGTGTTCAGTCAAAGTGAATGTGCATGGATACTGCCAACAAACACAGACAGCTGTGAGTCCTTTGCTATGTCAGAAAGAGCAATGTTAGGAGAAGGCAAACTGTAAAAATGCTCATTATATGGGCGCTAAAAATCACAGATAAATCTAGGAGGTTCAGTGCATTGGCAAAGGCATCTAATTTTAATGGTAACATAATGTGAAGACGGGTTACAGAATGTGGAACGGAGGCTTTACGAATGTGCTGTATTGAGGGTGAAAAGTAAGTCTGAAATTGTGTGCGGAATTGCAAAGAGGTCATCACATGGAGGCGGTTATTTAGAAAGAGTGAAGGATTAGCAGGTGTATTCTTGAAGAATGTTGATAAGGAATTTCTGCAGCAAAGTAAGCAAGAATCTTGGCAGGGTTGTATGCGGCATGTGGATATGATAATGAATGTGAAACAAAGAGGCACGTAAGGCACTGTGCGCTATTTATGACTGGGAGTCTATAGAGGAAATTAGTTGGAGGGCTTTGCGTTTTTTTCCATTAAGTCTTTTAATTTTCTGGGCTTTTCCGGAGGGAATATCACTCAGTTCAAATTTGGATATTTTGTCCTTGCAGCGGATTTTGTATTGCAGACCTACAAATCTCTATTTTTGAAAAGTCAATTCTCTGTCTCCCTGCTGAATTTGGTACAGCCTAGTATGGCTTCTAACTTTGCATTACTAACAACTGTATAAAATCAAAGTGTCGTATTTGTGTATTTTAAAGTTAATAAGCCATTCTATGACAGGAAAGCATATGGACATGCAAAGGAGTGACAACATAAGAATCTTGTATTCCAAAATCTAACATAATTGCAATTTGGTCTCTCTTTGTATGAACAGTAAAGCTACAACTAAAAATACAAAAGTATCAAATCATTAAATTTCCGAAGCTGAAACCAGCAATTTTTGGGGTAATTAATCATGAAAAATAGTTGCAGATTAATCTCCTGTCGACTCACTCATTGACTAATTGCTGCAACTTTACTTTACAGAGCATTAGAGCAGATAGGATGTAAGTAAACTTACAGAAATAACTCTCACCACTCTTTAATATACTTTTGTTAAACATCAGAGTAACTCCAAATTCCTCCATAGGTTTCACAGTCCTAAAGAGCAGCCAGTTCTTACTTGTGCAACACAGAAGGATGTCACAGTAAGGTGTTCAGTTGGGATCCTGCAAGTAGACAGACAAGAAAGGAGAATGTTAAGTAGTCCGATGTCAAATGTAAAGTGAAGAAGATAGAATTTAAGACAGGAAGATGTTGACAGAAAAGTATGTTTTCAAGATGAATGTGAAGAAATACAGGTGACAGAATGTAGCTGTGAAGTGAAACTAGAGAGATGCTTGAATGTAAGAGCTATGCGAGTAAAAGCAGCTGAAGGTGCTCGTAGAAAGTCCACCATAGAGTACAAAAGATATTAAGAGGATCCTTGTTATTGTAGTTGAAGGGGTCAGAAAGTGTTTCATTTTTTGAGTAAGAATACATTTATGGGTCGCCAGGTCTTGCAGAGCTAACAGTGAGGTGGTAACATGGAAAATAAAAAACACTGAAGGAGTTTGTGCGCCCACTCATGAGGTTTAAAGTTGTAATCCCTGTCCTACACAGATCTCCTCAACTATAGTATCTACAGCCCATTAATTTTCTTTTCAATATTATGTTGTCTGTGTAGGCGTATACTTAACAGTGTCTTCATAAGGTCTGTGTGTGATTGTGCATCTATGTGTATGTGTTTGTGTGCATCTATGACTAAGAGTAAGGTAAGACAAGACCAAGAGACAAGGGGAAAAAGAAAAGGGATGAGATTGAAACAATGATCGATAGACTCAATAAAACACAAACGAGAGAACAGCCACCCTGAGATGGGTGCAAAAATTTCCCCAAGGTCTGCCAAAGACAGCAAAATCCATTTGTTTATAATGAACTCAGATGGCTGTTGTCCGATTTCTACCTGTAAACTCACCAAACAAGCCACATGGACGACAACAGAAAGAAGGATTTTCTCATTTCCTCAAGACCTGTACACTGGGCCTCACAAATAGCGTGAGTATCAGCAGCCATAGTGTCCTCTGAGATACACATCTGTTAAAAAATAGTTCAGGTGCATAACATAAACCAACTCCCTAAACTTTAAATTATTGGAAAACTGGAAGCACATTGCACCTTGCAGGCATTGGGCATTGCTTAAAACATCTGAAAGTTACCTGACTGTCTAGAAAATGCTCTTAAAAGATTATGACAAACAGGAAATCCCGGTACTCTATCAAAGTTAGCGGCCGTAACAGGCAATAATGAATATTTCACAGCAGCTAATTCATCACAAACATCTGGGAACTAAAAGCTTTATTTCACTGTACAACAACTACTAACAAACAGGGAAATCTTTGGAACAAACCCAGGTAACATTTCATTTCAAGTGTATTAAAAAGAACTAACAAGGCATTTTAAACACACTGAATGCTGTAGAATAAAATGGTGTTTGTCCATGCACTACTTGAGACCATTTTGAGCTATACATCTTTTGATTTTTACATTTTACACAGTCTGCATGTAATATATGTTGTCTTTATTTAATCAGGCTCATAATCTTCTGTTCCTTTTGTGAATTATCAAAAAGAAACAAAACTAGGATCCAATTGAACTGAATAAGCTGCTCATCCCTGTCCAGACACCGTTCAGTCCAGTGTATTATTCTCACATGCTGTGCTTGTTTGCAGTCAGTGTTAATGCATCATTGCAAATGCAGACGTACCAATGTGTTTCAACTGTACTCAAAATACTTAAATGTGCACCTTGTCAAATTATAGGGTAAATCTATGTATAACTAGCACCCTCTAATGGTTGTCCCTTCAAGGTAGCACTCTTTATGAAGGGCATACAGACAAACAGGTCTGAAGGCAGAATTACAATGTAGAGTTTCGGTGAATTTACTGTGGTGAGATATGGTATTGTTGTTCACACAGAATTTTAAAAGCAGTGCTTTACTTGCAATTTTTTTTTTACAATTTATGACGAGGTTTAGCTCTTTACATCAAGCTTTAATTAGATGATAATGCACTCATTACAGCTACCTAATGTGGTTATGATGCCTTGTTATGCTTTATTTGCAAAAAGTCAAAATGCAGCAGCTTCTAGCATTTCATGAATTCTCTCTTGTTGAATTATTTGATTTAATGCAACTCACAAAAAACTATTAATGGTAAATGACAGTACTTGGCACTGGAGAGATTCATGCAGTGAGAATAGAACAGAAAATCTGACAAACAAAACAATACATGGAATGACACAGACTGTTATGTATTGTGCTATAAATCCTGCCTCTCTTGTGAAAACGTATTTTCTTGCAAAACCTAAATGGCGTTAAAAACTATGGCGCTAATTTTTGGGGACTATTCATGGGAACTGAACAACTCAAAACCCATCAAATATGAATTATAAATCAGTCCTTAAATTATAGCACTAGCACAAAATGGATGTGTGCCATGCTGACGAATCTTAAGTTTTAAATATTCAAAGCAATATACTTCAACAGAAGTTGAGCTTCAGCTGCAACACTGTTTGTGAATATTGTTAATTAAACAAGCAAAGTGCAGAAAGCAGAAGCCATTTATTTTGAACTCGCAGAGTAGTTTTGCTGCTACAGCCTAACATTTCTCCTGTGTGAGTGAGTGACTACTTTGAGGAATGTTAAAAAAAGTGAGCAATCTCTATGCAGTGCAGCAGTATGCTTCCGGGAAACAAATGTGTGTGGAAGGATGCCAGTTTAAGTGTTTGTTATGTCAGTAATACAGTTATTGTATATCAGATGTACTATGTCAGGTCTTTTTTCTCAAATATGTACTTAATATATGTTCATGTTGATTATTTTTTATTACTGTTAAGTTGTTCTACCTTGTCATGTTTCCTTTCTAATGCAAAACCCTCTAAAGGAAGAAGAATTGTTGTTCCTATTTAGTGTGTTTTGTCTTTGATCAGCAGCGTTTTGTCCACAATGATGTGAACCTTGAGTGAAATTCACCCAAACTGAATCCCACAAGTTTCCTGTCATGACCTTGGTGGTCTCAGAGTTACAGTCACGCAAGTCTTCCAGAAAGTTCCCGCTATTGCTTTTTCCTACTCTTACAGACTCTTCTCTCTCGTAAGCCAATCTCCTTGTCTTCCAAAAAACTGACACTTTAAAAAATAATAAAAGACCAAAAAAAAAAGCCATAACTAAAAATGGGCCTTGACACTGATCAGCCACAGAGAGCAGGCCTGACTCCTCAGGCACCTCCCGAGTGTTACCAGGGATTCAGACACGTTGGACTCCTTACAATAAGAGCCAAAACAAGCAACAGGATCATACTGGCTTTTCTGAACACTCAGAGAAGCAGCAAAGAAAGAATGAAGACCAGCAATATGCAACGAGAACTACCAGCCTGCACTCAAGGAGGGAAAACAAATCCAACGGATAAACTGCAATCAGGATTTGCAGGCTACAAAGGCAATTTGGTCTGCAATAATAACAACTATTTGTCCAGACTGACATGGGATTTTTTTGTTTTTCTTTGCAAAGCATGCATACATCAGTGTTCTTTGGCTCTTTAGGGATGACTCCCTCTCAGTATCTACAGTCACAAGTGCTCAATTCACCCTCTCTCCATGTTTGCCATCAGACCTGTGTACATTTCTACAATAACTCCTACATGAATTGACAGGAGATGTCTTATTCTGGAATATTATTCAATAAAATAACATATATTTGTATGATTGTAAGCAGTCCCCTTTGATGTTTTGTCTTCTTTTTCCAGTTTCCTTTCAAGTCCCTCTAAAATGCAGTATTAGTTTTCCCTCAAGGCGCTGTGGGCCATCTGCATTTCTGTCCTTCCTTTATTTGTCCTTGCAGTCACCTGCTGGGCTGCATGTTTTGAGAAATCAATAGTCTAAGCGAAAATACATATTGAAGTCAGGAAAGATAATATTGAGAGGTTACTACATCCAATTTAAATAAAGAAGAATGTCAGTGTTTTTGAAAAAAGTGACTGGAAATCCCAGGTGAGCTAAGAGAGACAGGTGACAGAGGTTGTGGCTGAGTCATCTGACCAGCCCTCATTCTCTCTTTTCTTCCTCTATATTTAGAGGGCATACAATATTGTACTTTGTGCCTTATTTCCTAGAGTCAAACTGCAGCTTTTCACATCTGTGTGAGCAGTTCTAAAGAAGGTTAAATGGTAATGTTAACAGTGCTGGTTTCAGGATGTTTTGATGACAGCAGCCATGGCAGCTTGGTTATTTTTTGGAGGGATGGGCTTAAACATTCAGCGACCATTTTATTAGGTAAACTCATACACTAATTCAATCCAACAGAACACCTCTGCCATGAATTCTACTTTTACAAAGCTTATAGGCTCTCAGACAGGTAATAATCCCACTTTAGGTATATTATTGCAGTTCCAGTGGGTGGTGTAGGTGTTCTGGAGTGCATTATAATATTTGTTTGCGATTATTTCAGCTCCAGTGAATATTTCCAGCAGCAGGAGATGTATTCTGGGTTCACTTTGAGCTGTTGTCATGGATTGTGATTACAGAAGTACCAAAACTGCAACTAACAATTATAGTCCCTGTCCATTAAACAGTCTTTTACTAGATTACTCAATTAGTTGTTTGCAGTAGGAAAAGGGAGCAAATGGAGGAAAAAAAATCAATCACGATTTCCCAAAGCCCAAGATGATGTCCTCACATGTCTTGTTTTGTCCACAATCCAAAGATATTCAGTGTAATGTCTTATAGTAGTAAAAAAACAACAATAAGTATTCAAATTTATGTAGCAGGAATCAGAGAATAAAGAACTAATTTTATTATAAACTCAAATTGGTTATCAAAACAGTTAGTGATGAAATTAATGGTAAAAAAGTGAGTCTAACTTCACAGAAAATTAAATGACGCTTCACTGTATCAATTACATATATTCACTCAGCCACTTGGAGGTCTACTTAGAAGCAATATTTCTGCTATTTTGAAAAACAGGACAAGAGGTTGTCCACACACTGAATACGTCACATTTATTAACCTTTCAGCACTCAGCAGTCTAATTACAGACCAAGTAACAATTCTATCACTGGATTGGCATGGAAAATTATATCATATTGTTTAAAAGCATAAAGCGTCACGTTTCAAATGGTGTATATGATTTTAAGATACCAATACTACAGCAACAATAATTTCTTTCATTGTAATAACAGCAACAAGACACAAAGCAGGCGTGCACAGGGAAAGTTGTGGTGCCACCTCCAAAGTAGTTTTAGGTACCGGGAAAGGAAAATTACTAGTGCCAGAAAATAATAACCGGGATTGCTGCCATTTAAGTCCAATAAACAAAATTCTTCCAGGCTTTTCTCCTTAAACACGAGAGCGAATGTTACAGGTTTGAAGTTATTCAGTAATGAATAATCTTTCTGAGAATACACTGATGTTCCCAGAGCTCATTTCAACTTATATGTTTGACAATCAATCTAATTCCTTGCTTCCTACTTTAAGTGCTTACCATATAAACAATATTTCCTCAGTTTTGCACAATGTAAACCTGAAGAAAGTGCACTATCGCAGAGAAATGCAAACTTTAGTTTCTTCATCTAATATAAAATGGATGTGATCAACTACAGATTAAGGTTACTGAGACCAGTGCACTATCACACTAAATTTATGTGAAATTCATTCTAGGTTACAAGAAAAAAATGCATCCATCTATATTATGTATATTAGAAGACTGCATTGTATATATGCAAAGCATCCCTCATTATTTACATGTGTCAATTAGGATTTAGTCAGTAGAATAAAAAATATCAGTGCAGAAGAACATCAAAGGAGACAGACCGGCTTGCTCTAAGCATACTGATGAATCAGTAACAACACAAGTTTTGGGAGTCTCTTTCATAAACGACAATAAGACACTCTATGTACCATCCAAGCTAAGAGCCTCTGTCAAATTCTAGATGCATTAACTAAAACCTGAAAGCCAGTCACTATTGTAAAACTGTACCCTAAATTTGGCAAAACACTTGTCATACATTTCTGGTGAACTGCTGTGTAGAAACATTTGTCATCCAAATATAGCCAAAAAGTGCTTAAAAGGGTGTACTAGTTTAATTTAAGGTAGCTAGTGGTTAGCTGGCTGACCTCAGAGGTCAAAATGTTTCCTTCATCAGTCAATGGCAAGGCTATCCAATTAAAGCTAACTGAAGCTAGTATTAGCTCCAAAAGAGTGTCACTCACTGTAGGCTATTACCATCCCTACTGCCACTGCCCCTCCAGCTGACCTCAGCACTTGTGCTTTTAACAACTTCCTCATTTGCAGACTCTTTTTTATAACAGTCTGTTGATTTCTCTGTTAATAAAAACAATTTTATTTATTTATATATTTATTTACAATTCTATTTTGTAACGTCTTTTCACTGAATTGGTTTTGGTTAGCCTGCTTTGTGAAATCGGTTAAGACATAACCGGGGTGTCTGTCAGCACCACTCTGTGGCAGAGAGAGTTAGAGTATGGGAAAGTGGCTAGAATGTTTAGTACACGTAAACTGTAATATGGTCGTAATCCTTGTATCGTTAAGCATGCTAACAACAGAAAACGGTCCACACTTGATGGGGCGAGAGCAATTCAGCAAAGGTCAGTTCATGTTCACCCAATCAGGCTAATTCGATACAAGTTCCAGTAGAGGAGATAACTGTTGCGTGCCATAGAATGTACATGAAAGAGGGAGGTCAGCTAAGTTTATGGCCACCTAGCAGCGTCTAGTATTAAAAAATATGAAGAATCCAAACATCTAATAACCAACAATGGATGTAACTATTGAAGAATCAATTAATCGTCTAAGCATGTTACGGCATCAAAAGCGGAAGTGAGCGTGCTATGCAACAGAAATAACCATATGGGCGGAGCGCTGAACACGGACGGAAATCCATTGATAGTTGCAGCCCTAAATCAGACTAATTGAAATAAGCCTGGTATAGTTTGAAAAGTCTGCTCATGGAAAGGCCTTACACTCCCTCATGGTGTTTGATGTATATGCTGATTAGGATGTGTGGTCTAATGCTGCTGCAAGTCCATTGAAGCCGTAGTATTTGGAAATGGCTCACAGAAAACCACCAACCATGGAGGGACCATCTGACACTGCACATGTTTGGCATCCACCTCCTGAGGCATAGCCCATCCCACCTTCTCACCTCCTGCCCAATTCACCGAGGATCTTGATTGAAACAGCACGTAGTCCAGCCCTCCAGTTCACAAGATTCAATTGGGTGCTGGAAGGACACAAAAAGCTGATGAGTTTGACATACACTGCAGGTGTTATTTAACAAGAGCAGCACGCAAACATGTATCTTGTTATACTTTTGATGTATAGCTTCTGTGATAACCCTGTTGTACTGCTATGGAGGTACTCGCTTAATTACCAGAGACCGGACCGGGCCAGTCAGTGACACTGATCTGCACACAGTCAGCATTCCTGTGTTTAGCAACACTAAGAGCAGGGATGCTGTTTGACTGTTCTATGGGTTTTGAATTTGGTCTAGTGAAGTTTTATTTTCCTTTTCACTGACTTAACAGCAAAACAAGCTACTTTTCCCCTTGTAGTTTGTCTCACTCAGTTGTTTTTGTAAAATGCCAAAGCTTGTAAATAAATAGCTTTACTTTAAAAAACATGTATTATTCAGTATTCATTCCCATCCCCTAACCAGCTAAATCATGACAACTACAAGAATAAAAAAAAAATAAGGAAGGCATAAAAAAATAGACAAATACATGTGTTTGTGTTCATGAATGTCTGAGAAGAAGGACATGATTTTTTCAGGTTTGAAGGTTAATGTTTTCATTTCTAATGGTATAATCATCTAGAAATGCATGGTGAAAATATAAAATGTAATATAAACACAGATCAGCCACAACATTAAAACCACAAACAAGTGAGTAATATTGATCGTCTAGTTACAATGCAATGTTCTGCTGGGAAAACGTGGGTTCTGACATGTTACTTTGACAGGTACCACACACCTAAACATTGTTGCAGACCTAGCACACACACCCATGGCAACAGAACTCCCTGATGTTAGCAGGGGCACAGCTGGAGGAACGTTGCCAGATACAGGTCAAGCCCATGATGATGGAGCCTTTCAAGTGCATAGATGTAATACAAGCAAATTCTACTTTGATCAAACATAAACTCCCTCAAAACACAACAAACAAGGAACAAACTGGCAAATAAAAAGAGTGTTTTTTTTAAATCAGTGCTTAAAATGAACATTTAGAATAAGTTTTCATTTTTTCTAAATCATTGCATAACGACTTTAAACAATTGTCAAGAAAATCTCAATGGCAGAACATGATCAGCAGCAACATGTTGTTTTTCACTGACATTTTAATTTAGTGTGCTGGGGGATAAATTTAACAAGGATAAACATGCCGTTTTATTAGCTTGAGTTTGGTCAGTGCTACATCATGTCCACAGTGTTAAAACTGACGGTCATGTCAATTTATTAGCTTAAGTTTGGTCCGTGTTACACAAGTCGGACCTTGTCGGCTGACTTACAATACCTAAAGCAGACTGGTAAGTTGCCTGTCGGTAAAAAGACAAAAGTGAGCGTTAACACACATTTCAAACGTGTTCGAAGTTTTTTTGTGTGTCTCCTCTGTTTAAAGTTTTAACCAAGTTGACTCACCGGGAAAACAAACTCCGAAGATACAACGTCCACATCTTTAAACACTTCTTGAACCGTCAACTCTCCATGACGCACCTGGAAAACTGCACAATCATGACGCAGGTAGATTTAACCCGCGTCACTTCACCGTCAAGTTGACAGACATTACTGACGTAGTGACATGAATTTTCAAGTTAACGCTGTTTTGTGTCGTTGAGGTGTCAGCTAGAAATTCCAGGTTATCAAAACTGCTTCAATAATTTTCTAATCATATTGGCATTTAATAATATATTAAGATAACAAACATGCTAAATTCAATTTAACTGAAAATATAATAAATTATATATCATAATAAAACTAATAAGTTTAAACTTGTACAATCATCTTATTTTGTATTTTTACTGGATGTAAATACAGTAAAAACTGTAAAAAACAAACAAACAAACAAAAAAACATATTGTAAAAGAACATATTACCATTTGTAAAAAAAATTACATTTTTGATTTGGATACAGTCACAGTTACACTAAAAATGTAAATCAATATTAATGTTTTCTGTGATTTTACTAGTTATTAGCTACAACTTACGAAAATGGGGGAACCTTTTTTTAGATTCCAAAAATGCTTTTGTTTTTTCAAATAACAGCAAATATCTGGAAAGTAATTATATTTTTACTGACTTAAAACCATTTTAAATGTAAAAAAATAGTTTGCATTTTATTGATGGAATTCTTGAAGATATAGCCCTTTAAAGTACTTCACATGTAATGTAGAAATCAGTGCAACTTCTTACGTTTAAAGATGAACTGTTGCAACAAACACAAATTTGGTGAGAACTGATTGTTGATGAAAGACTTCACCGTGTAAATAAGCGTTGATTAATAGATGGGGAAAAAAATACTGCAATTCCCAAGAATGTTCACCTGATTTAATGATTATCTCTGTAGTCATTTGTAAACAATGTTATTTTGGGTTTAACAGCATCAGTTTAGAGAAAACTTACATCCAAAATATGGTAAAAAAGTTTGAAAATTGTGATTGGGCCAAAATATCACAAAATGCCTGAAATGTGTTTTTAATGTGACCATTGAGATGATGGAATCATCAGCTCGAAATTATATTTGATGGTTACTTATATTATATTTAATTCTTGAGGGTACTTCAGGTGCGTGCTTCCATACAGGCACCATGATTTTTAATTCTTACACCTGGAAAATAATTTGTCATAAACTGCTAGTTTGGCCTCCACAAATATTTGTGTGTTTCTGATTTGTAACTAATGGTAATTTCTACTGTTACAAAATTAACCTAAACTTCACAAACATTAATATTTTCTAAAATACAAAAAATATATATATATATATATTTTTTTTTTTTAAATTTGTATTTATGTAAAAATGTAAAAGATTGTAAAATTTATTCATTTATGAAGAAATTTTACATGAATCTTCTAAACTTGTTTTGCATGACATCAATATTAATGAAATAAATAATAATGAATAAATGCAAATGTATATTGACATGTTTTTTTACTTTATTATTTTTTTAAGGATAGATTGATTGAAACTTTTGTTTAAATTTACATCTACAAAACACAGTGAGCAAAAAGTGAAGGTTCTGAATACTTTTTAAAGTGACCTATAATCTTTTTGTACATGCGTATCAGTTTTGTTACAACTACACTGCTTTATTGTTGAATTTCGTAGAATAATTAGATGTATAGTTGGAGTGTGTTCTGTGAGATCTTCCACCTTCAGAGCTTCTTCGACAGTGAACCAGATACAGAAGAGTCACATTTCTTTCAACAGTCAGCTGCACTGAGAGATGCTATGAAAAGATGTCACAGTTTGGAATTCAGCAGTTTGATGAACTTTTTCAATGACTAGATATGAACATACAGCAAAAATGCGTTCACATAGTTCAGAATATGACATTTTTCATGTAAATGTTTTTTGAAACATTCTTAGAAAGCAGTTTATATCAACACATCATGTTATTTGTTAAGGTTTAAAAACCCACAACTTTAATTTAATATAGCAGCAGCCGATATGTTAATTTGTGATGCACCCCCTGGCCTGGTATTTACTACAGCTCCTGAAAGGACACTCTCAGTTGTAGGAGAAGTTGGAACAAGATAAAAAAAAAGAGAAAGAAATCCAGATATTCTGTTTTAAGAAACACCTCTGTCTGAGCTGACATTCTTGTGAATCTTCACTGTGTGTCAGCTAAGTTGTTCTTCTTTGGAAAACAGATAGCAGCTGGACCTGATGACTCTACAAGCAGCAGAAGCTACTTAAATATATCATACTGGAACAGTGTTTGTGTCCACTTGGCAAATATCACTCCGACATAAACTCCTTTAGTTCTGTTTTTGGTCTCAACCAACTACAAAGAGAATTAAAGCTGCAAGCAGTGTTGGACGGGTCCTCGCATCCGTGCGGCCCGGCTGGCCCACGCATGTCCACCAGGAGGCGCTGCAACTGAGACAGTAAAGTTTCAGGCAGATTGGACCATGTACAGGCTACTTACACAGCACTTCCTGTTTCATGGCGAGAAATCCAAAATGGCCGCCAGGTGGTGCATAGATGTGATTAGGGCCGGACTCTGATCATACATGTAAAATTTCAGGCAGATTGGAGCATGCACAGGCTAGTTAGACAGCACTTCCTGTTTAATGGCGAGAAATTCAAAATGGCCGCCAGGTGGCGCTCTTACTGTGAGTGTATATTGACCTATGGATGTGATTAGAGTCAGACCCTGAT
The DNA here is from genome assembly GCF_022539595.1 of Amphiprion ocellaris. Classification (NCBI taxonomy): domain Eukaryota; kingdom Metazoa; phylum Chordata; class Actinopteri; family Pomacentridae; genus Amphiprion; species Amphiprion ocellaris. Next base: position 18,211,479 of record NC_072779.1, on the reverse strand, counting down.
CACACATGTAAAGTTTGGGGCAGATTGATGCATGTCCAGGCTAGTTAGACAGCACTTCCAGTTTCATGGCGAGACATCCAAAATGGCCGAATTCTGGTGGTCACCATGGCCACGCCCTCAGACTGTTGTGGAGCGTTTTGATAACATTTGATCACCCATGACTGGCGTACATCCTGACCAAGTTTGAGCTCTCTCAGCGTTACGCTGTTTGAGTTAATAATTTTTGAAAATGTCCAAAAATGACAAAATATGAATCATATTTCAAAATGGCCGCATTCCGTGGCTCGCCATTTCCACGCCCTCAGACTTTTGTGGAGCATTTTGATAACTTTTGATCATCCATGCCTGGAGTACATCCTGGCCAAATTTCAGCTCTCTCAGTGGTACCCTGTTTGAGTTTATAGCTTTTGAAAATGTCTAAAAATGACCCATAATCGTCAAAACATATGACATATAATTCAAAATGGCCGACTTCCTGTTGGGTTTTGGCCATGGGTGTCAATTACATTTTTGTGCGTCTTGACGAGTTACATATGCCTACCAAGTTTCAGAACTGTAGGTCACACATACGGCCCGTAGTAAATATTTGAAATTTTCCAGGTGGCACTATGGAGCCATTTTGCAACAATCATGTGCAATTCGTCTAAAATATCAAATATTTCAGCAGTCCTGATGTGTAGATATTTTGGCGAGCATATGAGCATTCCTAACCTTTCAAAAAGTATTTTGTCTGTCACGGCAACATTGCATTGCCACGGCAACAGAATTTCATCAATTGTCAAAATCTTCACACTGTGGCATTGTCAAGGGGGGAACACTGAGCTGACCAATTTTCAGGATGATATGACAAAGTTTCAGGCAATGGTACATGCAAATGTAATGACAAATTCTTCCTGTTGCCAACAGGTGGCACTATGAGTATTTCTAAATTTATGAATGTGGATGTGTTCAGAACCGGACTGGTGTCCATCACATCAAGTTTGGTCCGGATTGGATCATTTCCAGCTGAGATATTAATAATTCAATTTTCATGGCGAGAAATCGAAATTCGCCGCGCCGCCACAGACACGCCCCTTGACGACGAGTCACCATTTTCTCTGGGAATCATCATCAATGTGTTCTGGCTTATGTCACCACATTTGAGGTGAATCTGATCAACCTGCTAAGAATAGTACATCAAAGTGTAAAAAAATGTCTATTTCCTGCTACCACAAGGTGGCGCTATGACTGTCAATGTACATAACCACATGGATGTCGTCAGGGCTGGACACTGATCACACATGTAAAATTTCAGGCAGATTGGAGCATGTTCATGAAAGTTAGGCACCACTTCCTGTTTAATGGCGAAGGATCAATATTTTTGATGACCGCCATGGCCACGCCCTTTGACTTTCGCACAGCATTTTGATAACTTTTCATCAGGTAGGGCTGTTGCATATACTGGCCAAATTTGGCGTCTCTCGGACTTATCTCCGCTGAGTTATTAATCTCAGAAAATTTAAAGCTAATAATTCCTAGGGTTTCAATAGGTTCCTCGCACCACTTCGTGGTGCTCGGACCCTAATTCAAGATGGCCGACTTCCTGTTGGGTTTAGGGCGTGGCTGTAATTGAATTTTTCGTGTGTCCTGATGTGCTGAATATGCACACAAAATTTTGTAGCTGTAGCTCAAACATCCTGCCAGTTGGCCTAATGACCACTTTTTGAAACTTTGTAGGGGGCGCTATGGAGCCATTTTGGCAAATACATGCGCACCTCTCACAAAATATCAAATTTTTCGCCAGTCCTGATGTGTGTGCCAACTTTCACGCGTTTTGGGGTATGATAAGGTCGCCAAAAATGCATTTCCCCCGTCGCACAAAGAAAAATAATAATAATTCCTTGCATTCCAATAGGATCTTCGCACCATTCGGTGCTCGGACCCTAATAATTCCTAGGGTTTCAATAGGTTCCTCGCACCACTTTGTGGTGCTCGGACCCTAACTAGAGAGGCGACACATTCACATAGAAAATCCAACAATTCCTTCTGTTTTTACAGTTTGTGACTCTGGTAAATGGTGTCATTTTTCAAAGCTGGTGGGTTTTGGGCTTCACAGATTGAACCTAAATGCTTTTCTTAAACAAACTGCTGAGCTGCTGCACAGTGAAATGTTTGAGTGGAGCTCAGGATGAAAGCATCAGAGCTGTTTTACATGTTTTTACGTTCAGCTAATATCATTTCCTCTGGACAATGTTTGTGGTGTTAGAAGTAGACGTTTGTAGGGAGTTTTCAGTTGTGATACTTTAATGCATAAATATTTGCAGTGGTGGTTTCACTGCAAGCATCTACTGATGTCACCAGTGAAGTAAATAAAAACAGCATTTGTTGAACTTTACGCCTCTCAGTGTCTGCAGTTAGTTTAGCTGAATCAATGCAAAGATATTTCTATTTTTCTACATGACAGGAATGTCAGTGAAATCCAAATGCTAAGAATAAACAAGTGATCTGCCTGGTCACAGATCCCACTTTAATCCAAAATAAAGACTTTGCAAGGAAATGAACTTGAAATATGAGCCACCAGTAAAAGTTGTGATCAGACAGAAGGGCCTGTATTTTATCTTTGGAGAAGTTTAACATGTAAGTTTGTGCAGCTGATCAGTGGTGAGGCCTGTGGATGACTGGAGATGTGTGTGGACACTTAGACGAAGCAGCAAATGTGTTGAAAATGAGTTGTCTTCTCAGAGTCTTGAAGATGTTTTGTCAGAGCTAAGAAAGAAGTAAGAGATCCTGCAGGTGATTGTTGAGTGGTGTTGAGGAATTTGAATGTAGAGGAATAGCAAAGAGATTTTGAAGATATTTAAGCCATAAGTTGTATTTTGTTTGCTGTTCTCTCCCATTTGTAGTGAAGAGAAGTGATTTGACATGAAGAATGTGATTTGTGTGGCTTTGAAATTGTGTTAAAATGTAAAAATGAGTGATGAGGAGAAGAGTGTGACTTTTTAGTATTGTGTTTTTTAGCGTGTTCTTTAAAAGTTGTAGGTAGATTATGTTCTTTTTTTGATTTTGTGGATTGTTTTTTTTTTCTTTCAGTGTTGATGTCACCGCCTTGACGAATAGAAGAAAAGCCTGTATTTGGGTATGTAGGACCGGTAGTCCAGAGGTAGTGATGGTGGTTTGGAACCTGGAGAGTGCAGGTTCAATCCCCCACTCTGCTCAAGCTTTTTTTTCACATTTGGGCAAAATTTGCCAAAAATCTTCTTGAAAGGCTCTTTACGCTCTTTACGCTCTTTACGCTCTTTACGCCCTCTTGTGTTGCAGGTACATGGGCCAGACGTGGCCATCGAACAGGCCGGGGGGGTCTGGCACCGTGTAGTTCCTAGAGCACCTCCTCTTTTTGCATTCTTCATTTTTCCTTTTGGTAGTGGTTTATACAAAATTAGCTTTTTAATCTCCACTCGCATTGCCTCAAGAGACAAATCAACCTCAGCACAAACACATTTAATGTCGTGAGTCTTTGGCTGAGAGCTTCTCAAACTTTACAGTGCAGTAAAATTAAATCTTTACGCTCTTTACGCTCTTTACGCTCTTTACGCTCTTTACGCTCTTTACGCTCTTTACGCTCTTTACGCTCTTTACGCTCTTTACGCTCTTTACGCTCTTTACGCTCTTTACGCTCTTTACGCTCTTTACGCTCTTTACGCTCTTTACGCTCTTTACGCTCTTTACGCTCTTTACGCTCTTTACGCTCTTTACGCTCTTTACCTTTTTCGGGCAACTTCTTGATTTTGCAGGAACCACCCTTCAACTCCAATCCACTGACACTCCACACCACACACCACAACCTTTCCACTCCGCTATCATCCTCCACAAGGTTCCCAGTGGGGATTCGAACCGTGACCCTCCACATGACAGACACACAACCTATGTGTGAGCTATCTTTCACACAAGGTCCTTCATGGACTTTGTTGTAATGATGGTTGAAAGAGGTTGTCATACAGCCAAAGTATGTATATATTGTAAATAAAGCTGCTGTAACAATGTACATTTCCCCTGGAGTGGGGAGAAATAAAGAACTTTCATCTTATCTTAAAAAGTGTCAAAAGAGCCCTGGGCTGGATTCGAACCAAAAACCTCCTGGATGAGAAGCAGATAACTTACCACTGCGCTATCCTTCCTACTGGTGTAACGGTTAGTTTTCGTAAATGATGGTACACAAAACTATTAAGGAGGTGAAGATAATAAAGGTACTAAGGTGGATTTCAACCGGGGACCTTCAACATGCCAGGCAAAAAACTTACCTCTACACCACCTGTCCTACAAGATGCTGCTCTAAGTTTGCTTAAATGATGCTAGCAATTAGTACTGGAGCATCCAAAGGACACATAAAAAGTGTGAGTGGGGATTTAAACCATGGACCTTCAACATGTGAGGCACAGAACTTACCTCTGCACCACATTTCCTACAAGGTGTTGTTGTAAATTGGCTTAAATGATGGCATCAATCAGTACTGGAGCAATCAAAGGACAAATAAAAGGTGTGAGTGGAGATTTGAATCATGTGAGGTACAGAACTTACATTGCAGGTTTGTTTCTGAGACTGAATACACCCAATCTCATCTGATCTGCAAAGCTAAGCAGGGTTGGGCCTGGTTAGTATTTGGATGGGAGACTACCTGGGAATACCAGCTGCTGTAAGCTTTTTACTTCTCCTCACAACCTGAACAAGACACTGCTGGTCATTCACTAGAGACAGCTATCAACTAAAACCTCTTGGTTTCTTTATTATACACTCTATGAGGTGGATAAGCTGCAGCCTATGCTGATTTATTGCTGGTTCTGGTTGGAGCCAAAGAACAAAGGCGTCACCTGTTGGAGCAGCTGATGTCCTGCAGCCTCTTCACCACAGAAAGCCTCTGACAGCTTCAATTCTTTACACTCTGACTGCAAGACACCAATCACATAGGAACATATACATGTGTGGAACAAAGAGCTGAACTGACACTCAACATGTGTTTGACCATTTATTGATAAAGACATTCAAACATGTCTAGAGATAGAACACCAACGCACGGTGTAAGAAAGGTCAGAACAGACTTCACCTGCTCAGGAAACTAAGGTCCTTCGGGGTGCAGAGAGCAATTCTGAGGACCTTTTATGGTTGTGTGGTGGTATCAGCCATCCTGTATGGAGTGGTCTGCTGGAGCAGCAGCATCACAGCTGCAGACAGGAAGAGACTAAAGAAACTGGTTAAGAAAGCAAGCTCTGTCCTGGGCTGGTGTTAGACAGGAGGATGATGACAAAGCTGTTGTCTATCATGGAGGACATCTCCCACCCCCTGCAGGAAACAGGACCATCACCGGCAGCTCCTTCAGGGACAGACTGCTTCACCCACGATGTTTAAAGGAGGTCCTTCCTTCCTGCAGCAGTCAGACTGTGTTCAATCAAACCTGCTCCCAGTAGTTCAGATCACCCATGAAGTAACTGCAATAAAATGTAAATAAGTCAATATGTGCAATTTCACAAGGTTTTTTTTTTTTTTTTTTACAAGCATTTCTATTTCTTCTCTAAGGAGAAAGCATCTATTTATATCTGTGCACTGAGTGCTGCTTTTCTTTTTACTTTTTTTCCTATCTGCTACTGCCACACTGAAAATTTCCCCACTGCAGAATCTACCTATCCATCCATCTATCTATGGTCCATCTACCTCCCTACCTATCTATCCATCCATCCATCCATCCATCCATCCATCCATCTCTCTCACAGGTGTGGGGGTTGATTCACCTGTTCTCAATCACCTTAATCCACGAAGGCCCGGTTCTTCATTCTTCCGCTCTCTGCCAGACCAGAGACTTTGAAACCAGAACCTTTCTCCTACAATTAGTCTGGTTTCCCCTTTTTGTTTTCACCTTGGTTTAGTTATCCTTTCTGTGTTGGTTTTAGTTTCATTCGTTAAATAAACTCCTTGTAATCTTTGACCTGTGTCTGCAGATGTCCTGTGACACCAATGATCCCATCTGATATTTAGCATGTTTTCAATTATTGGTCCCATTTCTTAAAAAAAAAAAAAAAAAAAAAAAAAGCCCCCTGAAATCTGATCAGATAAATGAATGTGAAACTACTTTGGGTCTGCTGCAGCTGCCTCCCTCTGATCTTGTTCCTGCCCACAGCACAATCTGATCAGTGAAACACTGAAGGACAACTTCAGCATGTAAAACATAAATAAGCAAAGGCTGCAACTCGTGATTATTTTAATTTTAACTTAACTTTATGTGCTGTTCAAAAACTTTATTTTTTCTGCAAATGTGTAGTGATTCCAAATCTTGGTTATTGATCTCCTTGATTACAAAAAAAATCTGTATCGACCCGGAAAAAAAACAAACATGTCAGGCACCCTATGATGTTAACTGTTTGCCTGAATGTTTTTGTTTAAAATCCTCAGTAATAACCTTTGACTGGTTGCTCTTAACCCTGTAAAACTCACTGCTGCAAAAATACAACATCAGCTTATTTTTTAATTACTATTTTCTATTATATATATCTGAAATAAACCCTAATCTGGGGTCTGACAGCAGCGTGAGGTCAAAGAAGCTGCCATCAGCTGCTGCACTTCTGTCCGTCCAGCAGATGGAGCCATGGAGCTGCAGTGAAGTGAAGAGCAGCACAAGGCAACCACCACTTCCATCCACTGACGCATTCAATTTGACTGACGCTAATGTTTTATTGACTTCCAACCACTAAACCAATAAAAGCTGCAAGCAGCGTTGGACGGGTCCTCGCATCCGAGCGGCCCGACTGGCCCACGCATATCCACCAGGAGGCGCTGCAACTGAGAGAGTAAAGTTTCAGGCAGATTGGAGCATGTACAGGCTACTTACACAGCACTTCCTGTTTCATGGCGAGAAATCCAAAATGGCCGCCAATTGGTGCAAAGATGTGATTAGGGCCGGACTCTGATCATGCATGTAAAATTTCAGGCAGATTGGGGCATGTACAGGCTGGTTACACAGCACTTCCTGTTTCATGGCGAGAAATCCAAAATGGCCGCCAAGTGGCACAAAGATGTGATTAGGGCCGGACTCTGATCATGCATGTAAAATTTCAGGCAGATTGGAGCATGTACAGGCTGGTTACACAGCACTTCCTGTTTCATGGCGAGAAATCCAAAATGGCCGCCAAGTGGCACAAAGATGTGATTAGGGCCGGACTCTGATCATGCATGTAAAATTTCAGGCAGATTGGAGCATGTACAGTCTGGTTACACAGCACTTCCTGTTTAATGGCGAGAAATTCAAAATGGCCGCCATGTGGCGCTATGACTGTGAGTGTATATCAACCTATGGACGTGATTAGGGCTGGACTCTGATCACACATGTATAATTTGAAGCAGACTGGAGCATGTACAGGCTAGTTAGACAGCACTTCCTGTTTCATGGCAAGACATTCAAAATGGCCGCATTCCGCTGGTAACTATGGCCACGCCCTCATACTTTTGCGGAGCGTTTTGATAACTTTTGATCAACCATGACTGGTGGTCCATTCTGACCAAATTTGAGCTCTCTCGTGGTTACGCTGTTTGAGGTTATAGCTTTTGAAAATGTCCAAAAATGACAAAATTGTCCAGAAATATGAATCATATTTCAAAAATGGCCGCATTCCGTGGCTCGCCATTTCCACGCCCTCAAACTTTTGCAGAGCGTTTTGATAACTTTTGATCAACCATGACGGGGAGTACATCCTGGCCAAGTTTGAGCTCTGTCGGGGTTAAGCTGTTTGAGTTTATAGCTTTTGGAAATGTCCAAAAATGACAAAATTGTCCAAAATATGAATCATATTTTCAAAATGGCCGGCATTCCGTGGCTCGCCATTTCCGCGTCCTCAGACTTTGCGGAGCGTTTTGATAACTTTTGATCACCCATGACTGGAGTACATCCTGGCCAAATTTCAGCTCTCTCAGGATTACGCTGTTTGAGTTTATAGATATCAAAAAATGTCCAAAAATGACTCATAATTCAAAATGGCCGACTTCCTGTTGCATTATGGGTAATGATGCAAGAAGCTTTTTTGTGCGTCTTGATGAGTTACATATGTGTACCGAATTTCAGAAGTCTAGGTCAAACACTGTCCGGGGGCTGAATTTTCTTAATTTTCTAGGGGGCGCTATTGAGCCATTTTGGCACGCACGTGTGCCATTTCCCTAAAATATCAAATTTTTCGCTGGTTCTGATGTGTGTGGCGATTTTCATGCATTTTCGTGTATGTTTAGGGCGTCAAAAAGGCCGATTTCCTGGCGGACGAAGAAAAATAATAATAATAATAATTCTTGCGTGGTGCTCGGACCCTAATAATAATTCTTAGGGTTTCAATAGGTTTCAATAGGTTCCTCGCACCACTTCGTGGTGCTCGGACCCTAATAATAATAATTCCTAGGGTTTCAATAGGTTCCTCGCACCACTTCGTGGTGCTCGGACCCTAATAATTCCTAGGGTTTCAATAGGTTCCTCGCACCACTTCGTGGTGCTCGGACCCTAATAATAATTCCTAGGGTTTCAATAGGTTCCTCGCACCACTTTGTGGTGCTCGGACCCTAATAATAATTCTTAGGGTTTCAATAGGTTCCTCGCACCACTTCGTGGTGCTCAGACCCTAATAATAATAATAATAATAATTCCTAGGGTTTCAATAGGTTCCTCGCACCACTTCGTGGTGCGAGGACCCTAATAAGAAACCCGACCAATTCCAATAGGGTCTTCGCACCATTCGGTGCTCGGACCCTAATAAATAATTCCTTGCATTCCAATAGGGTCTTCGCACCGTTGGTGCTCGGACCCTAATAATTCCTTGCATTCCAATAGGGTCTTCGCACCATTCGGTGCTCGGACCCTAATAATTCCTAGGGTTTCAATAGGTTCCTCGCACCACTTCGTGGTGCTCGGACCCTAAATATGTGGCTCTCTAGCTTTTAAAAGCTGCACTATGTTCACAGCTAGTCTGTCTGTCTGTTGGTTCGTGCTGAACAATGAAACAATAAAGCTCTGTAAGAGCAAGAGGAGTGTCAGATTCAGGTGATAATTACACTGACTAGAATGAAAACAACAAACACTGTTGTGTATAGACTCCTGCTAACTGCATGAAGATAAAATAAAGTTGTGGATGCACTAGTTAACAAAAATGCTTTACTATAAATAATCCTGGTGTGGATTAGTCACTGACACATCAAACTGATGTTCCACAGCAACAGCAGTGTTTATGTGAGTCTGAGCTGATGGCCATGACTCAGATGGTGATTTGTTTTCACCATCATTAAACCCTCGACGCAGAAGTGGACCCTCTCTGAGATTCTCCACATGACGTTGGGTTGCTCTGCTCAAACTGTCTGCATGATAAAAGCACACTGTAAAATACAGACAGCCCACTGTGGTGTCACTTCACACCCCTGTCTGCTTCTCACAAATCCTCCATGTGCAGGTAAATATTCACAAGGTTGGCTGTTCAGTGTGAGGCTTCATTGCCTTGTCCACATAGCTGCTCCTTCGTGGTTCACTATAAGTAATATTCAATTGCAGAAGAGAAAGTGTCCACATTCCAGGACCCCAGTGTTCAGTCCAGCTACAGAACAGAAACACAAGAAATCCTGGGACAAGAGAAAGACATTTTCTTCAGTGTAAAACATCAAAGCAATAAAGCAGGTTTCACACATCCAAATAAAATGGCTCATCCAGTAGAAGTTAGAGACAGTCATTCTGATAAGAAGGGAGTTTGAATTTATTGTTTTCCTTTACATAAAAAGCAGATTTCCACTATAAACTGATGCAGAAAAGGCATACATAGGTGCATAAAAAATCAGAATGCAGGAATTGCTTGATGCTCAAAATTTCCCTGGGGAGGACCCTCAGACCATCATCATATCAAGTCTCGTTATGACAAAGACATCTTTAGGTTACTGAGAAGAATGCATAAAATGCCTCACTTTGCAGCAACGCTATTGTATATGCACAGAAGCACTTGTTCCATTATGCCAGCTTTGAATGACTGGCAGTGATGACACCAGTGCAGGTGTCATTCAAAATGAGAACACCACTTCTCACTTCAGCCCAGAAGCAGGATCGATGGCCTGGTGAGACGGAGTGACACAGGATCATCTCACCATGCACTGACTAGTGGAATGAAGCAGCTCCACCATGGTCACATGTGGCCACTCCACTTGAAAATGAATGTTTTCACGGGTGCATATTCACTGATCAGACATAACATTATGTCCACTGACAGGTGAAGTGAATAACACTGACTATCTCTTCATCATGGCATCTATTAGTGGGTTGGATATATTAGGCGGAAAGTGAACATTTTGTCCTCAAAGTTGATGCGTTAGAAGCAGGAAAAATGGTCAAGCTTAACGATTTTTAAATCATAACCTTACCTCCCATAATATATCTACATATGTTTGGACATATATTATATAAAGACTATTTACACAAAAAAAAAACTGAGGACAAATGTTCTTTAGTTTTTAAAAATAAATCTTATGACAAACTATGACAAAGTGAGGTAATAGGTCAGAAGGTAAAAATTTCCATACATAATATTTTAATGAAAGTTCTTGTTTTGACACGGACGTTTTTGTCAGGAACTTCTGTGTAACTGAGCTACAGTTTGCACTTTGTATATATTATAAAATGACATACTTTGACTGTACCTTTATAGCAAATTTGTTAAAGGGGGCTATTTTCCTCTACTTTTTTATTCTCTGGAATGAAAAACACAGAATCTGTACATATTTATGGTATGAATATGGATGAGAAATTAGTTCAATTTACCTGCTGCTCTGATTGAAAATACTAATTGCCCGAAAGCAGTTTTCACAAACTTTGGCAAGTAGTTATACTACTATAGCAAACACACTGTTTGCTATAGTACTATAAATGTCTACAGAGGGATGGAATGTGAGTCAAACATTAAGTGACAGTTGTTGCACTGCAGAGTTGGGTGTTGCACTCAAGCACACTTGTACTTTCAAGTGCCAAGTCTAAGGTATTAGAGCTTGCAGGAAAAAAAGGCTTTACCAGTCATAATTATGACTAGGATGATGACTCAAGTGACAGATTTACATGTTGAAACAGGAAAAAAGTGGGTTCAAATCTGGCTAATGACCAATTATAATTGAGATTCCATCTTTCACTCCTCTTTGCCTCACCAGTCCAGCTGTCAAATGTGACAAGTTTAAAACTAGCAATAGAAATACAGACAAGTCATTGGTCAGACAATTTCACGATTAGCATGAGTTAGATGAATAAATGCATGCAATTTATTTATTTGGTGGGGGATTAACAAACTAACATCTGTCTGATCTACTGAGGAGTCATGTGTCTTTTCAAAGACCCAAGATTATTGAACCAAAATGCATCAGATGGATGAATAGCTGCAATTACGTGTCTCGTTCACAGCCTAGCAGTCAATTAGACATCCCCATCTCTCAGTGATAGCTGTGGTAAATAGATGTCTCGCAGACCTTGATAATTAAACTACAAGTCATACTCCCAAACAAGCTGAAGTTGAGCAGCATCTGATCTGGCTGATTGTTGTGAGCTCTGGGCTGTCGCTGGCTCCCACAACGAGTTCCCCTTTGAGACGTGACCTCAGTCAGGGTCAGACAGGCCTCTTTCCTCCTCTGATCCTCCTTGTGCTTTACTGGGGCATCTCAAATCTCATGGAAGCATGACTCGTGCATTTATACAAGATTATTCTCAGTAAACCCACCCAGAGTGAAGCAGTCTGCGCTCACACTGAATGGAGCTTTATACTTCTTAATGCAGCAAATAAGGATTAAGGCATTAAACCAAATATAGTTCTCACGATAGCTGGAGGAACCAATTACCCTCAGCATGCGCATGTTTCCATTATAGGAATCTACATGCTAAATTTGAACAAACGTGGGAAGATCACAACCTTGTGTTGCATTTAATGATGTTTTTCTAACCACTGAATGCAAGTGTTGCTCTGACTGCACACAATTCAGCTGGTCTTTCATTGACTATTGATAGCAACAACACAGCATCAAATGGGCATGAAGTCGCCAGCAGTGCATGCAGATGAGGGCAACAAATATGAAGATGTGGTGTTACAATATCAATACTTGCTATGAAGCAAAAGATGTGATGAAAAATAGATCAAAGATATAATGAACATTTGGTCTTTCATCCTACATTTTCAGGGGTAAGAGAAATTACAGAAGCAAATGTTGCTTACCAGGAAGAAGACCATGTACAATATGATTTGTGATTGATTAAACACAAAAAAATTATTTTAAGGCCAGAGTAAAATAATCTACAAAGATGTCAGATTACATAAGTGAAACACACCAACTGTTATACATAATATTTTTGCCATGTTTTTTAATAGACAACCCAGAATGCAGACACACTTTCTGACACATTATTAGTCACAAAATCCCCTTTGTTTTGAACGCACCAACTCATGTTGTAATAATGCACATAATCAAAAACTGAAACCTTATGTGTAGTCAGGCAAATGCTAGTGCCGTTCAGCTTCGTTTTAGTAGATTTATATTTTAACAAAAAGTACTTTACAATTATTTGTCAAAATGAAGAATCAAACCCAGAGTATCACATTTTTTCTGCTTAGCTACAACATGAGAGAAGCCCTTTACAGCTGCAGCTAAAATTGAGCCATTCTACAGAATCTAATTAGATTTTATCAAAGGAACGCTGTTAAATACATGTCAATTTGGACATAATTGGATGTAACACTTCTAACTGTATGGTCATTGTTGATTATGTCCTATAGTCTTAATTCTATGTGACAGGTGATTAAACCAAAGCTGTCTCCAACGTGTGAAGTAAAAATGAATGCTGATTAGAGGGAGGCGTTTGCTCTTTTCACAATAATGACATTATCACAAATTTGATAACAACTGGTAGAACAGCTAATAATAATGCTTCAAGCTAGAACAGAAAAGTACAGTTAAAGTGAAAGAGCAACCTGTATTAATTTTCATACCATATACAGTTAAATAGCCCCATGACAACTTGTGTTTTACATTGGGTGGTGTGATTTACTTTATTTAATCTTACTGATCAAGGTCAGAAAAATATGTTTAACTATTCAAGGTCCTTTCATTCAGCATAAGACACTAGCAATAAACAGTATGGTGTATTAGTTGTGGAGACTAAGCTAAAATGGCTGTTTCTGTTTTTCATATAAGCAGTAACCATTAGGTGGCAGCATTGCACTAGAGAGTTATATTCATTTCATCCTGCCTCATGTAACCTCATGTACTAAAACCTACATCCTAGGATGATGGTACAGCATGCAAAGCATTACAATGAGTCACTACAGTAAAATCAACATACCGGCAAGGTTTAGTGCCAACTGGAAATCATGTGAACAGAGTAAAAAAAAGAATATTAAAATGCAGTTAACTGCCCAAAATTCATGACTCAACACATCAAAGGAATTATGTCTGAAAGATTTTCAAGTTGGAAATAACTTACGTTGTTATGCATGATTAGCTTTAAATCAAATGTTTTGAGAAGAAGACTTGTTAATAGCCTAAATGATTTTATAAAGTTACACTTCTGACAGATAAAGACAACCCAGCCTTAAAACATAAAGACTGTATCTGCCCCGATCTTTTTTGAGGCCAAGTCAGTTCAAAAGTCACTAATATGCCACAAAACATTAACTTCAGTTAGCTGTGTTAAACTGTGAAGTTACCTGTGAGAGCAGTGTAAACAAACTGGTGAAGAGACCCAGAGTAGACACGCCCTGTGAGGCATAATAAACACATTTAAATACTTCTATTCATCTGTTTCTCTCTGATGAGTCATTCTACGGGTCAAGATACTTGGGACAAGTCAAAAATATTTACTACATATCTGTGTGTCTCTCTTATATGATGACTCACAAAGCGGCTGTCGGTATCAACCTAAAAAAAAGTCTCAGTGTTGCACAAGTATCATCTGTCCTCTGAAACCCAACATTTACAGTATTTGTTAAGATGTCATCATGCAACTGAGTAAACGTGGGGATGAGAAATTCACATGCTTGTACTTGTTAAAGCTACTCATGCATTGAAATGGCTTGTGGAAGGATATTTTGGGTTTTCTAAGAACTAAAAAGATACCAGTAGGCACTTTACCTAAATCTACTTGCTTTGTAACTTTAAAGTCACTGTTGCCAGATCACAGCTTCGTCGTCCAACACAAAAGAAACAGCACAGTTCGTTCACATTCACCATGTAAAAAAGATTTCATCTGAAAATCCTATTACCAAACAGAAAATTGCGACAAATCAGGCCCCGAATGAATGACTTTATCTCTATCTGACTATAAACTGACATTAAAATCCCCGGGATTTCCTAGTCTGCTCTCATATTGTCACAGTGAATTGGTCAGAGCAAACTGTCATCTGAACACAGAACTCCCACAGGGCAAACAACACTCTGCGTCTTAGCTTTCTGCATTATTCTTACTTCTCAACTTTTTTGCTACTGTTTCAGGAGGAAGATATATACAAATAATGTATTTTAGGGTTTTTTCTTGTCCATACGTGCTCATGTAAAGACAATATAAATTAATGTTAATGACTCACTGCAAAACTAATTATTCATAGGGAAGACAGAAAAAAGAAGTTGTCTTTTTTTGCTGTTGACTGTAACAGCACAGATGAGTGTTTAAATAGGAAGTGACAGCGACAGTTAGCATAGAAAAAGATTTTAGCATCAGATTTTTACAAATGATCTAGTGATAAATGAATACAATCAGCAGTCTAAAACTTACAGTAAGTCCACACATTATCACATATCAGCTAAACCAGATACTGCTGAATTTTATTTTAAAAAAAAACAAAACTGATTCATAGCCTCCTGTCTGAGCAATACTAATAACTAGTAATAGTTTTGTTAAGTCTACGCCAGTATGTGCTTAGAAATAATTGGACGCATGATATGTTGTTATAATAACAGTATGTATCAGTGCATGATACACCCTACAACTGTTGTTTTAACCCTTTCCTCTGTGTTCACGTTTACGTCCAGCTTAACTGTGTCTCAGAAGCAACGAGGCACTACTGCTGCTGTTTGTGGATCTTCCTGCTTCCAAAATGTTCCTCCTCTCTCCTATTTTTCTGCTGATATCAGACAGATAAAGCACATACAGTGTACATTACACAGAGCCACTTTATGTGTCCTATAACACAATTACATGATGCTAAACACACAGTCACACAAAGTACGTATAAAGATCACAAAGACAACAGAATTACAGGTGTGAAAGAGTGTAATATACTGGTCACCAAACAAACTTAGATTCGTCCAGAACACTGTGTGATATTTCATGAAAAATGTACATTTAATATTTGTACAAAACAATAGTGGTATTCCAGGGTAGTGCTGCTTTTTTAGATGGCATTTGGACGAAAAATTAACTATGAAATTAAATTAATGTCCCTTTTCTCCAACAATTCTGCTCCCTTATTGATAGCATTTTTGCTCATAGTGCCCAGCTAATATGCTTAGGTGTTGATTGTTGAAATAGTAATGTTTGAGGCCACATCCTCTTCAGTTTAGCAGTTCAAATAAGTAGAATGCTTTGTAATGTAAGTTTATAGGTCTGATAATAAATGGTGAAATGGCTTATGATAACAATTTGGGTTACTGTTATGTGTCTCAAAAATTAAAGCTTAGGAATAACTAAGACTTTCATTATATCTATTGTCTGAAACTTTATTTTTAACTTCCACTTATGCTAATTCCACTTCCCATTTTAGACATTCATTTCATGAGGTACAGAAACATCGTAGATACTCAGTATTTTACTAAAACTGTAGACATATTTGATCAAACACGCCAACCAGCAATATGTGCTGTCAAGACATATTATAGCCATATTTACTGGGAAACTATTCTGGTTGTTTACATTTGTAAAATATTGACAGACAGTATTTCAAAATGTAGTGGTTATAAATCCTCCTTTGGCTCTCTGCTTACTAAGCCTCTTGCTGTGGTTGGAATTGCAAGATTTTGACTAATGCTGCCTCTAAATGCACACACTTTTATTTTTGCAATATCAGATATTGTCCAATGTTAAAATGTGTCATGGTTTCTCAAAGATTTGGCACGTAAAACATCAGATTCAGATTTCTGCATCACCATTTATATTTATTAGTAATAACACAAATCAAATGATTGTAAACCAAATGCTTCATTGCAATTATTACAAGAACCCATGTTTGTATTTTTTCAGTGCTTCTGTCATTCTTTATTTTACTGATTGCTGTGTTAAATGTGAAACATGGAGTTGTTATGATATCTGTGATTTATATCTAGGCTAGAAATAGTCTGTATATGTGTGTATCGGGTCTGTGTTGCAGGTCTGTTTCTGGAAACAGTGACATCATGAAACCTCAGGTGTTCGCTGCGACGCTGATGAGTCGATACTGCGTGCGCGTCCCCGCCCACCTGCCCCAGAAACCGCCTCAAAAAGCTCGCTCCCGCTGCTCCCTCCCCAGTCAAGGTGCGGCAGAGGAACAGGTGCGCGAGGAGACACTAAGACACTGATATCACCGCTTACTGCTAAACTTACTGCCGGAAAGCAAGGGAATACCTAGAAAGGAGCAAACTTTACGACCAACATAGAATAAGTAGCTTTAAAAAAAAGAAAAAAAAAACTTGCAAGGAGAGGATAAATTTGGTACCTCCACAACAGGTGGACGTCGTCTTTTGTTGCTTCCAACTCGTAAGAAGAAGAAGAAGTAAAAATGGCCAACTCGGGTCTTCAGATTTTGGGATTCGCCCTGGCTCTCCTGGGCGTAATTGGATTGATAATTGGAACCATTTTGCCCCAGTGGAAGATGTCCGCTTATGTGGGGGACAACATCATCACAGCGGTGGCCATGTACGAAGGACTGTGGATGTCCTGTGCGTTCCAGAGCACGGGACAGATCCAGTGCAAAGTGTACGACTCGATGCTGCAGCTCAACGGTGAGTTACACAGCCAAATAAATCAAACCGAGTGTTATTGAAATGCTTTTAATTTGGGAACATAGATTTAAAAAAAAAAAAAAAAAAAAAAAATTCTATGGTGTTTTAAGTCATTATGAACAGGCAAGTTGGCTTGAGCGCCCTTGAAAAGTTAAATGTCGCCTTTTTGTTTCATTAAAGGCCCCACTGTATGCCTACAGTGTATTTTAAAGCTAAAACTTTGAGGAAAAATTGTCTCAATTCAGCTAATTTAAAATTTCTCTACATATAAACGTAAATTTAATGTGTGACAGAAAATTATACAACACTAACCTGCACCTGTTGGAAAGCAGTAGTTCCAAACTTTTTCCGCTTTCGGCCATTTTTTTTTAACGTCTCTCAACCGTTAATAGTTTCCTGCGGTCTGATCCAACCGGTTTTATCACTTACTAACTCCTCTTTCATTCTCCCTTAGATTCAGTTTTGTTTACTTCAAAGTCACACTATGAGGCCTTATGTGCTCCGTGTTGTGAGATCATTGTTAAAAAGCCATTTTTAAAAAAATATTCTGACCTATTTTCCGTTTGATAAGCAGGAATGTGTGTGTTACTTCCACACCTAGGCAATGATTAGCCTTTTGCCATTGTCCTGCACAGCCTTCCCCTCTTCCTGCATGTGTGGAAATCTCCATTATATAGGACTTGCTTCACACAGCATAAGTAGTTACACTTTAAACAATACCTGCATGAGCCACTGTTTAGAAAACATGTCTAAATACCAGCACCACAAACACCTGCTTTGTCCTAGATGGTTTCAAATGAGTACAAAACTATTCTTTCCTTTACTGTGGGCCCAAAAATGCAGACGGTGAACACTTTTGACAATTACAGCTCCACTTCCAGGTATTATAGTACGGCTGGTTAAGGGAAATTAATAAAAAATGTAGTCATGCAGTCCAGTATCAAATCAGAACATCTATGGCTAAATTCGGAAGCAGCAAAATTGGTTATGATTTCTTTCCAAAGTCTGTAATCACCTGAGCTGACTGAGATGCTTTTGTGATAGTAACTTCCGTGATGACTCTGGCCTGTTGTAAATCAGTGGATAAATGGGTCAATGGTAAGACGGCAGGTGGCGGTTATTTTATTGTTCATGTTGCATATTCAGCTGATTGATGGAGCGCCCTCAGGCATAAACTGCCTAAATGCCACTGAGTAAAACAGTTTGCACGGTTTGTACATAGATCTCTCCCTGTCCATTAACCTTGACTCTTGTTTACGCGGTTACAGCTGTAGGTTACTTGTTGACTTGGTGGTTAAATAGTTCACAAGTCAGCTGTTTCTTCCAAATAGCTTCTGTATCCGTTTTGATTTTAGTATTGTCTTTTTGGGTTGATTTATCAAAACATCTGATTAAAATATGTGTAGCGCAATGTGCCTTATCGGCTCCTCAAACATGAACACAATCCAGCTTTGATAAACATTGTGTGATCAAAGATGTGGTCAGATAAGAGAAGGGGTTTTTTTAACAGAAATACAAACAAACAATCCAAAATATACAAACACACCTCAGATTTAGCAACACTGAATACCAAAACAGGGATAGGTTTTCGTGTTAGATTTGTAAACTTCATGTTTTTGTTTTTTTTTTTTTTGTTTAATTTGAAATCGAAGGCCCATTTCTCTCATTTGGGATAGTAATCGCAACCTGCAAAGTGTCCACCTGCTGAAAAGCGGGCTGTGAGTACCTGAGATTGGGAGTGTCTGTTCTCCTAATGAAACCTGAAACCTGGTTAGACCTGTTTCTGACTCAGGCTAACACACCCACTCCCCCAGCCCCCTCCGGAGTTTCTTTGGTCTTCCGGTTAGAGCCAGTTTCTGTGGTGCGTTGTTATTGGGAGCGGCAGTGAGACACAAGAGACAGAAGCCGCTCTGTTGTGCATGAACAGTGTTTGTTTACACAGCCCCCCCGTTTTTTCCCTAAATAGTGGCTTCTAAGTGACTTAAAGCAACTCTGCAACGATACATCAAATCTGATGGAAGGGTTATCACTACAAATCAGCATAGAGATGAATTTCACATGAAACTAGCTGTTTCTTTGCACTTCAGTTTCGCTCCAGTAGCGCCTGCCGCTTCTCGCCACATCTTTGATCATAAATGTTAAACTGTCATCATACCTGATGGATTAACCCTATTCTGTCCTCTTACCCAGGTGCCCTCCAGGCAACCCGTGCCCTCATGATTGTGAGTATTCTCATAACGCTGGCTGGTCTGGGTGCAGCCTGCATGGGAATGAAGTGCACCAACTGTGGTGGAGATGACAAAGTGCGCAAGTCTCGCATTGCCATGGCTGGTGGCATTATCATTTTGGTTGGAGGTAAGAACCCATTCATTCTTGTTGTAATTACTTTTTTCAGTCATTTTTTTTCTTAACAGTTTCACTCATATTGTTCTTTACTCTTCTGCAGCTCTGTGTGCCATTGTTGCCTGTTCTTGGTATGCTCATGACATCATCCAAGCCTTCTACAACCCTTTCACCCCTGTTAATACCAAGTAAGTACATAACAAATAAAACTTAACATTTATGCACTGTCTTGGTTTTCTGAAGAAATCATTTGAGAGAAAATGTAAAAGTTTGAGCATGTTCTGGTGCTACAGTGCTTGCAAATTTGCATTGTCAACCTTAACAGGCTGTTTGTATGTTGTTGTACTATTAGTTGTAGCGCTGTTGACATCGGTTTACCCTTTTGACTGACCACAACTTCTCTTTTTGAAGGTATGAGTTTGGTTCTGCTATCTTCATTGCCTGGGCTGGTGCATTCCTGACTGTAGTGGGAGGTGCCATGCTGGCAGCATCCTGTCCAAGAAACAAATCCACACCAAAGTATCCCATCTCCAGACCCCCCAGCAGCAAGGAGTACGTTTGAACAGGACAGAACCCGACTCAGTTAGAGGCTGAAGGACACTTTGACATTCATGCTAGTCCAGCTCAGAGATTGAAACATTGAAAAGATGTATCCCAAGAGGCGATTTGTACCGGTCTATTTTTTATTTTGTATTTTAGTTTCTGCAGGGCTACCCTATGATGTTACTGTAATATTATTATTTTAACAAACTCATTAAAGTTTTTAAATAATGGTTGTTTACTTCTAAAAACAAGCCTATTGGCCTTGCCCTGTCTGGAACTGTAGTCAGTGCTTGCTTTGTAATGTATACCATATAGTATACTATCCACGTCGTTGACACCTGTAAAGCACTAAATTAAATTGAGATAGATCATCCAGGATGTTGTACGACATGTAGAAAATGTTTCTCACATGCTGCATGGTGAAGTGTGCTTGGGAGATTTATTTGAAAGCACTGCATAGAAAAGATACGGCAATGGTCAACCGTTTAACTGTGTAGGCTGAATGCACAGCACATGGTTCATCTGGCACCTGAGAAACGACAGGTCACCATAATTTCCATATATTTGTGCCTTATTTATATGAACACCACAAATCATTCAGTACCAATGCAGACTTTTTTGTTTTTAATCAACTGCTGGAGTGTAACTGTAATTGCATAAATGAAAATATATTGATTATTTTAACTTGGATTGCCAATATATTTGCTGACCTGACAGATATTGTGACTTATTTTTGTGACTGTTCTGTAATGATTCCTGTTTATGTGTATGGGCTTGGCTTATGTTTGTTTTTTTAGTCACAATAGCAGTTGCACTCATCAAATTTTCATTTTTTAACGAACTTTTTAAAGTGCGATTTGCAATGTGTTTGTGTTGTACATACAATAAAAGTGGAATATTTACTGTTTATGGGTTTTGTAAATACTGTAATTTAAAGATTGTTCTTTCTTAACATAGAACTCATTTGTTTATTTTTTTAATTCATCACCACATAAAATAGTATGCAGCACAAACAATATAAATACACATGCAAACAAGTAAAAAATTAATTTTTCCAGAAAATCCCCAAGTTTACAGATAATTTTTGGTTTCTGTTAATGAAATAGAACCATAGATGGTTACCGCATGTAGTACTGTAGGAAAAGTCGTTCTTTGTTTTGCATTAACTCCTTACGTGTACATCCAAATAACCCATGTAATTTGCTCCCAGCACTAAATATTACATAAGTTACACGTTCTGTGTTCTTTCTATCCATTTATGTATCTCTAATTTGTCTCTGTCCCCTCTTTTATTGCAACAAGTACTTTTCAAACGCCTCCTTTTTAAATTGAGCATAAAGGCTAAAAGAGGACACTTCCTGTAACTCAGTGAACTGATCTTTTAGGTGACACAAAACACAGCTCCAAGTGTTTTAGAGAAATAGAATAGAATATGCTTTGTTGTCATTATACAGTGTATAACGGAATTGGAAAGCTTCCCCTTTTCAGTGCAAGAAATCTTAAAAAATAGTGCAAACAATCTATTTAGAAATACACACACACACACACACACATATATATATATATATATATATATATATATATAAATAAATAGTACTTCAATTTGAAATTGTGTTGGTTAAGAAAATAAAAAACAAGAAGGCTACAATAAAGTAAGGAAATGTTTTTATATATTTTATCCTTGCATGAGCACTGGGCACTAAATAGAAATTACTCAGAAAAAATATACTAGTTTTCCTTCGATGTGGTGTTGCCTAGATGCATTCTGCAACACAAACGTGTGATTATAAACACTTGTTTTTTCCCCCCAGGCACATTCTATTCTGGCTTTTAGAGATGCTGCTTTCCCAGACCTGACAGTCTCAGGTTGCAGATTATTTTCCTACTGAGGCAGGAGTCTGAAACCATCAGGGCCACACTCCTCTCTCTCTGGCTGGGAGCCATCTTCCCTCAGGTGGATGAGTACACAGCATCATTATGGCCAACAAAATGAAAGTTGCTTTGCTTTTATTGCCATCTTGTGGTGCATACAGAAAACTACTTGTAGTTGTGGAGGCAGCTATAAAAGCAGAATATATGAATGTGCTGTTCTTTATGAACAGCAATTTTCAACTAATATCATAAAATGTTATTGTGTACGATGGCTTGTCTTCATTTTCTGGCTGCAATATGAACAGCTCTGAGGTAATATTTCACTACAATGAAACGTTTTCACCTGACTTCACCTCATTCCTTCTGTCTTTTTTTACACTGTCTCTCATCTCCCCCCACTTTGTCATTATGTCTTCTGAGGTTATGATTCTTGTAATTTATAAGAGCCTGCAGTGTCTTGCTCCAGTTCTCCTTTTCATCTGTTCTCATTCTGCCTGCCATCCTCTAATCATTACTCTTTCCTCCCTTTAGGCCAGATCAGAAAACTAATAATGGTAATGATTTCGCTTCCAAGTGGCTAAACCTTCCGACCCCAGTCAGCCTGTGTCCTATAAACTCATTAAAAGAAACCTAACAAAATGACTATTCTCATCTACTGTGTCGAAAATGCCGCTTTGGTCACCAAAAAAAATAAAACATTTCATGTTTGATTAGTCATATGAAGTCTCCTCTTCACCTTAGAATATTTTTTTTTCTCAGAAAGCCTGCCTTGCTGCATAAATTCTGACCACAGTACATGTGTGGGCTCCTCTAATCTAATCAGCAGGGAAGGGCTGCTTATCACAGGCCATCCCAGCATACATTTCTTAGCTACTGAATCACAGAAAGATGATAATGAACTCTTACTTTCACCATCCCTTTATCACCCTGACTGTAAATGATGATAAGCAGCCTAGATTGAATATTCATTCAGTGGATTGTAAAGGAAAGATGAGCAGAATTAGTGAACCCACTACCTGAACTGTGTACATTATTCTATATCAGAAAGCATGGCTGAAATTGAAAAAAATAGCCATGTTACAGTAGGAGAAGCTCTTATTCAGAGTAATAGTAAATGATTTGTTATTTGTCATAAAATGTCTACTGATGGGTGACAGATTAAACCTAAAGCCTTGATCCCCTACAGTGAAGGCACCCAGAGGCTCTGATATGCTCTTTGGGCATTTTTCTAGCATGGTTTGAGCCCATGTGTCCTCGTCAAAGTAGCTTTAAGTCACCACCTTGATCCAATGGTGAGACATTTCTTTCCTGATGGGAGTGGTGTCTTCCAGAATGGCAATGCTCCCATCCATAGGGCACAAGGATTCACTAAATGATTGCCACTGACACTATAGTCTTCATCATCTCAACCTAGATGACTTCCTATGGGAGATTTTGGACTGATATGTCAAACAATGGTCCTCAAAACCGTCTCTAAAACACCAAATTAGGGAATATATTTTGGAAGAATGGTTTATTCCTCCAGTAGAGTTCCAGAACTTGTAGACTCAATATCAAGAAGCATTGAATAGGTTCTGCAATAGACTGGTGACCTATCCAGGATGTCCCCTGCCTTCGCCCCAAGTCAGCTAAGATAAACTCCACTGCGACCCTAATGAGGATTAAGCGGTGCATAGATAATGGATGGATGGATGGCTTAGTCCAAGTCTAAAGAGCTGAGCAAAATACAAAAACCTTTCTCACGAGTAGCTTGATGAAACAAATTTGATGGCTGCACAGTTATAAACAAAATAAACAAATAAAACAGAAATTGATCAAGGGTCACAGCATGCACAGATTTTACACTTTTTTGCCAGTCTGCAATATGTGCACTTGGCTCTAATCACAGTGGTGGTGCAGTGATTGTCATTAAAGATTTTGTGTATCATTCAGAAATAGAGAATAGATGTATACAAAGAGATCAAGGTAATGCCAAGATGTGGAGGCAAAACAACTTCTGAAATATATTGGGAAGAATGAATGAATAGGATGTTAATGCCTTTGCCTTTGGGTTATGTTATAAAAGGTGCAACACATTAATTAGTATTTTGAGGAACATATATAAGATAAAGGGGAGTGTAAGTAGGACTTTGAGCTCATGGTGCAGTATTTAAAGTGACACTGCCAGATTTTGGCTACAGAATCTTATTTCAAAACACAATATCACTGTATAACAATCGAATCAGTCACAATGTGGTCATTGTGCTATTTAATAAAGACACAGACATTAGGAAACCAGTTTGAATTTTTCATAATTTCTGGGAACCAACAGTGGAGTGCCATTGATCTCAGTCCCTACTGACTCACTCTGCAATCACAGCTCCTTCAGTGCTCTGCTGAACCTGCACCCATAGACCACAACTGACAGTAATACCGGTTTAAGGGAGTGGGCTGGTTTGTGTAATCTCAAACTTTCTTCTACCTCACAGTATCAGGAAATAGATGACTGTGTACACAATGAGTAATTCAAACTTGAAAATACATCCAGGATCTTTTCATCTAAAGAAACATACAAAAAAAAAAACAATTCGGCAAAAATAATACTGGACTTAGCATCACACCCGGGTAAAACTATCAGCAATTATAACGTTAAAGAAATACAACATCACACCAATCCACAGTATTTGTGATCATTTAATCACTTTACTTATCAACCCACAGCAGATTTAAAGTCATACAAATTGACACTTCTTTAACATGGAATGGTCTTCTGCTTTAACAGGCCTCATGCACCAACACTTAAACTTTTATTAGAACTTGAAGAGGTCAAATGAAAACAGAATTCATGGCATGAACACAGGTTGGAGCATTTGGGAATCAGAACACAACTCATCTGCAAATTCCTTCATGCACAGTCTCTCACAAAGTAGGTGACACTTAGCCTATGGGCTGTCAGTAGTCATGGCAACAAAGCAAACAGATCCCCCAAAATAGATGACATGTGTCAGGTTCTTCACTTCAACATTAGTGCAGCTTGTTGCTTGATATAAAATGGTTGGTTCTTTCTGGACGGTAAAACACGACAAACTACAATAATATTTTTGAATTCTGATGCAATGTTTCAAACAGGTTTGGTGTCACTGGATTATGACGTCAGGAATCTCACACTAGCATAGACATTCAAAAAACACCAAACCAGTTGTGTTTTCAAAAAAGTGCCCAGTGTTTATCTTCTTGTTGGTACCAGAAAATATTAATATCATGTTCATGACTAATTAAGCCAAAAACACTCTGCTCCACCAAAACAGGCGAACAATGTGACCATGACCAACATTAGTTTAATTTACTACAAAACGGATATGAAGTGGCTTGAGCTGTTACTAATCTTGTATCTGCTCTGTAAAGTTGTGTAATGATGCAATGGGTGTATTTATGCTGTTCCTAAATGAAGCAAACTGTATATATATGGGAAAAAAAAAAAAAAAAAAAAAAACCCACATGAAAATACCCTGCATACCCTGTTGCCAACACTCTAGCGAAAATTTTATTTACACATTTACAGTGATGCAAATTTGTAAGCTGGGTCTAGCAGGGTTAATTCAAAGCAAATCGTTTATTTGCCCTAATGAGATGGTAATGGAGGTGGATGCACCAACAGTGCACAGTCACCATCCATCACCACCTCTTCAGTCTTTTCATCCAGGAGAGCAGGTGGAGTTGAACTTACGAGTGATTTAACGATAAGTGTGAGGCACTGAGTTCGGCTTCAGAGGGTTTGAGAGGTGCTATGGGCATAAACAATTCATAAAAATAGATATTAAAACACTACAGAGTCGAGTTATTTTCCATCCTTCAATGTCTGCCTCCACTTCCACAGCTCTGCGATGTCCTAAAAACAGAAAAGAAGCAATTAGCTGGCTGAATCATCAGAATCAGAATGTCTGTATTGTCACTGCACAAGAACAACAAAATTGAAAGTGCAGTCTCCTTAAAGTGCATATATAAAAAAAACACATAACATGTAAGGCCATGAATAGAAAAAACATTAATGAAAAAAACATTCAGAATTATTTAATGTGTCCTGAGTTTAGTGCATAAATAGCATTTGCATAAAAATTGAAAAATGATGGTCAATACACAGTAGGTTCAAAAACATTTAAAGATGTGCACTAAGAAAGCAACATTAGAATAAACTCTGAACCTTCAAAAGTTCCTCAAATGTAGATTATTTCTTTTTTGCTCCTCTACATCATGACATCAGCGCATTCTCTACACAACTCCACAAACTCCTGCATTTTTGACACTGGGAAAAAAAAACAACATTTGGTGCCTCCTAGTGGTAGCACCAATAAAAAGCCTAAAACACTGGAGCAGTTTGAAGCAGGAGCATCTTTCCCCCAGTTTTACTTTGAACACTTTCCTCAACTCAACTCATCTCTCTGCTGTGAACGATCAACAATAGACATTAAATTCCCAAAATAAATGAATTATTTTAAACTCTAGAAAAATAAATCACAGAAGTTCCACACAATTCATATGAAAATTAGCTAAAACCAAGTCTTACATTTTTTTCCTGCACGTGTCAAATCAAATGTGGACAGATGCCTACTGAACATTGAATAGCATCAGCCTAAGCAGTGTCTTATTCCATTTTCGTAAACCTTTTACAAAGTATGAATTCAACATAATTTCACAAAATTAAGTGCATTACATTTGATACTGTAAGGCAGCAGTGGGTATCTGATTAATAAATGCAGGCACTGTAAATATATACTTTACCTTGGGGTCCGACACTCTGTGACCATGCTTCACGAAGTTCTCAAACTTGGGCTGGATTTTAGGTAATGTTACTCCCTACAAAAAGCAAAGAATTACAAGCAGTGAGCAGATTTTAAATTTTTAGTCATGCCAAATATTACCTTTTTCAAAAGGAGGAAAACAACAGCAATACAAATAGGTGTAAAAAGGACACCAACCTTGTTCACTGACTCCATAATCTTGGCTTTAATCTCAGGAAGTGTAAGAATTGCTTTGGGAGTTGGTGGGGTCTTGGGTGACTTGTTGCCCTTTCCTTTAGGTGTCTTATCCTATAAAGTTAGTTAAAGATATTCAGACATTTAATCGATAACTTTTCAAAATAAAAGCATGCTGCCAACATTCAATAATGGGTAAAGGTCCAATATATTGTGTAGCTTTTCAGAAAATTAAGGAGAGTTTGTGGGCATCTTTCAAATTTTCAGCTCAAAATATCATTGTTCATTACACCTAGTTGTACAACAACTAGCTTCAGTCCAGTTCTAAATGGGCTGTTAGGCTGTGAAAAACAATAGGCTGCCTCTGCCTCAACCCCTTTAGGGAGAAAACATTCTCCATGTCTATGATTGAGATCTTTCACAGTTAACAGAAGCAGCTCAAGAACGCAAACAACCCCAGTGAACTGACAGGCAGCTACTCATCCTAAAATTTACATTTAAAACCACCACATAACATGACAAAAATGGATTTTCTCATATGGGACCTTTACGTAGAGCCCAGTGGTATTCAGTGGATAGAAAGATGTCCCTATGAAGACCAGTTTGTACCTGGTTTGTGGCCGGGGCGTTGGGTTTGGAACTCTTGCCATTCTGAGCAGGAGCCTTTTGTTTGGATGGTGTTGGTTTGGCCTATAACAAACAAGCTGCTGTAAGTCACACAGTAACTTCACATTAATTGAGCTTTAACTCACAAAACTGTTCGTGATATTTTCTTACCTTAACAGGTGTTTCGTCTTCCTCACTCTCTTCCTCGTCATCATCATCATCATCATCATCATCCCTGAGAAAAAAAAGGGCGGAAAAACCCCATCAGGCTTAAATATTCCAGCAAGTGAACAGTTGTGGTGAAATGCAACATCATGTTTGTAGTTCTCAACCAAAATCCCAGTCTTTTTTTGGTGACCCAAATATGCAACATCTTTTGGTTGATCACCAAAAAACCGAGACACTAAATTAATATCGTCCTCTGTGTGTTATTACCGACACTAGTGCTTTCTCTTTTATAACTTGCTTCTACTGAACGCCCCAAATTTCTGGTGTGGCGCCAAAAGATTTATTAAAAACATTTCGGGTCCAAATGGCTGTCCTGAGTGCTGAACCATCATCCCAATGCCAAAGAACTTGAAGCTGTTTCTTAGGCAGAAGGACAACTCAGAGATCAGTCATTTTCATTTATAGAACAAATGAGCTGCTCGTAAGCAGTCTCTGAACAATCCTCTAAAACAAATGTGATGCTCCAGACCTTGTAAATATCCTAACAAGTAAAACCCACAATGCTTTCCTAAAGTAATAAAGGTATGTTTATCAATCACAATATGGACAATATTCAAATATTGGATTAAAAAAAAGGAAAAAGTCACGTGTATTTTAGAAATGATTATCAAAATGTTGAATGTCATTGTCATGCATTACATACAAAAACCCTTCACAATCTATATGTTACACAACAAATCTCTTGTATTTAGCTAACCTGTAACCATTTCAGTACATTAGCTAATGTGCTGATCACATCAACACACCCAAAACATACATTTCACACAAATAAAAGCATAGTCCAGTCTGAGATTGCATAAATAATTACATCTCACTTGTATGGAGAACTGCTCTAGAAACGTCAACATTAATGTTTCCCACAACACAAGTACAGAAAACTAGATGGCATCACTCGAAAAGAAAGGAATTAGTAACATCAACAGACACAAGACTGCACTTTAATCCTCAAGAAGCCTGTCTATCTTTAGCTTAGCATCAGTGACACTATTTGTTTACAGTACTTCTTGAATGCTTCAGGCAAAATTAAGAGAGTATGTGGCCGTGTACATCTTATTCTACAAGACCTATCTCATATATTAAAAGACATTTCCGAAAAGAAAAAAATCGAATTCAACCTTTTTAAAGGCTCAGTTTACATTCTTTAAACCACACCTGCAAATCATGTTGATGCCAGTATAGATGTCCGCACATATTTTCCCCGACATAAATGCGGAGAAGACCAGGTCTGTAGTTGGTTATATGCCTATTTATCGAGAACACAACGCTTTTCCAATATACATATTTACTAGGAAAATAACAAAAACTACATAGAAAGCATTCCTTATTTACTTTTATATAACATTTTCAAACAACACTGTAAGCATCATCCTACTTTAACAGTCTTGGCTGATGCTCACTCAGAAATAATCCTGACAATAGTTTCAAGCACTGAAAATTCTACCTATTTCTGAGGCTGCAAAACAAGTCAACACAATCTCTGTCCAAGTGCACCCTCATGCCAGGATCTAAGTTTTAGGTACTAGTCAGCATAATCTTATCTGCCCGTCAATGCTCATTTTAGGTCGATACCAACCTTACATTTTAAAGCCTTTATCGGACAATACCAATGATGCGCAGTTATTGTGCAACTTGGGAGTGCTCAACACAACAGTGAAACAGCAGTTTATGTAGTACTTAAATCCATATCTAAAATTTGGTATGGCCCAACATTTCATTTGCACACAATGAACTGGTGAAAACGAATTTTCTCGCTGGAAGCAAGAGGAGCTGAATCGAATGCTTTTGCCAGCAGAGCAGTGACTGAAATAGTCGTTGAGTCTTCGCCTGCATTGAGGTCATGAACTGATATTTTATATAGTTTTCCCCACAGTCACCAGCCTTCAAAATCACAATTGTTTAAATGACAATTTCATCACTCAAGTTGTAGTATATTCACTGCTGAGTATCCATCTAGAATTTTATATGTTGTTAAAATTACGTGGGTTTAAGATTGTAGAAAGTGTTTAAGAGTACAGGAAGTGTTTATAAGACTGGGAAAGGTAAGTAACAGTGTGGGGAGGGTTTATAAAGAGGGTTCTGGAACCTAACCCTCACAATAGATGAGGGACCATTGTATATGGGAAAAAATTACAATATTGTGTCATGCATGACACTCACTCATCATCATCGTCGTCATCTTCATCATCCTCCTCGTCATCAACGTCCATTTTAATTTTTTTCTGTAAAGGAGATCAAAAGTAGTTTATGAATCAAGTGTAAACTGAATAGGATGTAAAACCAACCTATAAGCGCCATATTGTAGTGTTATAATTTAGGAAGTAATAATTTTTGTTGCTGAAATGCAGACATTTGATATATAATTGTAAAGTGAAATGGTTAAATTGTTCATTCTAATTGTTATCCTGTGAGGCTTCCACAAGCTTGTAAATGCAGCCACGAAAAGAATGTTGCCTTAAGTGGTGTTCTGGTGCAGTAAGTGAGCAGGCAGCAGAACAATATAGTAGTTTTACCGTTGTCCTCATTGTGATGATGTTAGTCAATAAAACGTGTAAAACGATCTCCCGCCCCTCCTTTATGAAGTGGTTATGGCAACAAGAAACTCAAGAGAATTAAGAATGGAGACTACAGAACTTCAAACAGCTACAGAAACTAAGACAACCAACCTGAGACTTGAGGGCAGGAGAGGAAGCAGGTCTTTTCTTTGATGTCTTGACATCTTCCTCCTCCTCTTCATCATCATCATCTTCATCAAAAGACTGATCAGCCTCCATCACTTCAAAAACAATATAGAAACATTAGACTAGGTTCTTCAACTTCAGCTGTCATCATGAAACATTTGGCTTGTGTAGTTTGTTTCATATAATGGAGTAATTTATGCAATTTCTAAATGGGCAAATCCGTAGTTAACAGACAAGGAGAGACAGAGCAATAGTTTGCTTTTTTTCTTTAGTTTAAACATCATTACATTAATCTAACAAATACTTACTGACAAGGTGTTGTCCACTGATATGGATCGGACCCGAACCGGACTTCAGACGGAAAACTGCTGGGGGTGTGATTGTGAAACCACCGAGACACACCTGCAACAAACACTCCCATTAGGTAACTGCCTCAAAGCTGGTTAATAAACGGTAATACACAGAAGCATTTCACAAAATGATAGATAAGAATGATCGGAGTCAACAAAGCTGCAAAGATGTTTCAAAGAGCAGAATAGCGGGTGGCAGTGTTACACAAACAAAAAAAAAAACAGACTGGCATGACTGAACCAATACAGCCTTTGACTGTGTGCTAAGACCTCAAAGGACAGAAACACTTGACACAATGAGAGAACTATTTAAGGTTAGTGTGTCTGCACATAAGCAAAAACAAAAAGAGGTTTACTCACACTTGGCAGAACAGAGGGCTTAAGTGAGACCAGGACTGCCTTGATTTTCTGACCTTCCAAGTCCTGTCCTTCCACCTCAACCACGTGAAGTTCATCTTTTGTGCTGGGCTCCACACAGACCTACAGAGCCAACGGTTAAATTGCGATATGAACCATCAGGGTGATTTTAAACCTAACCACTGTTAAAATTAATTTCATAGAAATGTCTCAGGTTGTTTATACTGGTGTAAAAGCTGTCAATCAAATTTTGTTTGTGGTGAGAAGTACACAAACCACAGAACCATGTGATAGTTGCCATTTTTCTTCATCCAAAGCTCAAAAAGCAAACTACCATTATATCCACCTTCTGATTGTCAAGAAAACAATCTGTGTAAGTGCAGTATATCACCAGTTAGAATTGCGTGTTCCTTTACTGGTGCAGGGAGAAGTTTGGACAGAGTGTTGTTCCAGTAAACACTACATCAATGGACACCAGTAACCGTGTTCTCCTAATGCTGAGAGGAGTACTGGGCACTATGCCTTTTCTGATCAATTCAACTGATTCAATCAACCATCAATCTCTGTGGAAATGCACTGGCTCGCCCACATTCTTTTGCCCAATATTAAAAGATCAATTACATGAAAAGCCAAGAAATATCAAACATCTTAAGTCATTATGAATAACAATGGTCATAAGTCTCTTCCTTGCAGAATTTGGAGTTCAGTGTCCTTACCATCCTCAGATCTAGCTGATGCTCCAAGTCATCATCCTCAGGGTTGAACACCACCTCCTTTCCACCTTCCAGGACGCAACCTGATGACCAGATCTCAGTTAATGATCCAACAACTGACTCAGACATTGTGTGAAACATATAAATGCAGATATTTCAATCAGTAGCATAAAAATTTGGTTTAAAAAAGTGTGGAAGGTGAAGTCAATAATAAGGCCTCTTGCTGTAGCCAGGACCACCCAGATGCAAAGTGTTATATGTAAACTATACACAAGAGGGAGCTATACAGAGTACTGGTGGGAATATTTCCACATGGCAATCCTAGGTGATACAGCAGAAGGCTCTGAGCTAATTTCAGAACTGACAAAGACTCTTAGATGAGGTGAAGCACATTCAAAAACAAAAAAGAAAAGTTCGCTTGAATTGTACCGAATTATTTCGGATTACAAAGACTTTGTCGACTGAGAATCTACATATGCATATTTCCACATGGTGCTGGCATAATTCCCCTTAAATGAGACAAAAAATATTAAAATTGTAGGCAATTCCAACAAAACTGCACTCATGTAGTACAAATGAAACATCTAACAAATGTAAAACCCATTTGAATGCACTGTGTGTTTGCTATAATAATATGAATCATTAACAAATTTGGGGTAAAGTCACTTGGCTGTGCTTTAGAGTCGTTCCATTTTAATATATGCTACATTTCCTATTGTCTGGAACATGTGTATTACAGTGAAACGTAGTGGAATAAAACAGGACCACTGGCCTACCGAGGGAAAAGCATTTTCACAGATCACACGTTTGATAAACTGTCTGGATCAACTCAGAATTTGTGGCACACATTACTTCTAATCTTAGTTAATGTGAGCAGCACAATGTGCGTTTCCTGCTTGCGCTATAAAGAATTTTAGTTATGTCTAACTAGGCTATCAGGTCACACAAAGAAGTGAGGTTATACTGGGTGACGGGAGAAGGACCTACACACGATCAAAGGATAAATTCAATATGAGCTGTGTTTGACCTGCAGTCATAATGACTTTATATCTAATTTATTTCAGCCTATCACCGCAGTAAATAAAAAGGAAGACCATAAAAGCAAGATGAGGCCATATTTACTAAACCAGGGCAGACAGTGAGCGCACTCCACATGCGTTTGAAGCCACGTTGAGCAGACTTCCTCAGCCAGCTGAAAACTGTCGGGTCAAATTTTCAATTTCAAAGTACCAGTTAATAAAAAATAGAGTGCAAATTAAACCACGCATCAGCTTCAACCTGATGTCGAAAAGAAACGTTTAAATATGAGGGCTGTTAATAAAACACGGGCGCCGCCATGTTGGTAGCGAAGCACGTGTGTGGCGGAGTGGACTGAAAGAAACTGCTGTTCTCCAGGACTCACCGAACCTCCTTCCGGACTATACGAACATCCAACAACGTTATTTACTACATTTAAAACGCATTAATATACTGATAAGTACATTACCTTTCATTAGAGGGGGCCTCATGCAGCTAAAGCAGCTAAATGTGATGACTCTCCTGCTCTGCTAGCAGCAGTCACACACGAGGATACGCAGAATTAAACACGTTAAAGTAATACAGAGAATAAAGAAGTTGTCTCACCGTAAAGAAAAGTTTGTGGTGCCATTGGTTCCTCGTTTAACCCGTTCATTGTTGGATAAAGAAGCTGCCAAACCGCTGCGTGTCTGAGCTGGTGGAAGTATTACTGGAAACCACCAACTAACGTGCTACTACGCGACAGCTGCTGCTCTTCTTCTATGGTTAATAAAAAAAGGACAACAGAGTCACAGCGCCCCCTAAAGGACCACAGTGTGTACAGCACACTGTCTCCCATTTTGTTACTGTTGCCAGTTAGAACAAGTAATCCCATCCTTTACTTTAGCAAAACTACGAAAAAAAGTAAAAGTATGCATGAGTAAGTATTACTACCAAGTGTGTTTAAACTTTAAAAAGTAAAAGTGGTCCATTCACAAAAATGCATCCAATGACTGTTATACTATTATATAACATGCCACGGGATTATTATTACTCGTATTAATGTGTGTAAAGTTGGCTGAAGTGTAGTTGGTTCTGAACTATCTTATATTCAGCTGCTATTGCTATTTTCTCCATCAACGATAGAGTCTTTGGTGTGCAAAAACTCTAAAAATAGTGACAAATGCCAGTGATTACAAAATAGTTGCCAATATTCTGTAATCTGACTTTAATTTGCTAATCTAGCTGCAAAAATTTTTTTTAAAGTAACTTGAGCTGTTAGATGAACATAGTTGAGTAAAAACCAAAATATTTCTCTCTTGGATCTAGTGGAGCTGAAATAGAAAGAGTCAGACTAAAGAAGAGACTCACAAATACCTCAAATTTGTAGTTAAGTACAGTGTTTCAGTGAATATACTTAGTTGCCTTCCACCAGAGACTGAAGCCTACATACTAGGATATTTTAGGAATACCAGTTTTATATGAAATCCAAATATTGTTTCTCTGTGGCAGAATTGTGTGGCTGTGCAGGTGAAAATCTGATTACTATTAATTATTTTTTCTTTCTTTTATTTTTCTTTTTGTTTTATTATATATGCTAGCATGGGCTAGGAATAACTGTATACAGTGGCTGAAAGCAACTAAATGAATTTTCTCAAGTAATTTTGGAATACTTGTACTTTACTTAAGTATTTTCACTAAGTATGCCACTTTATACTTCCATTACATTACACTTCAGAGGGCGATATTGTACTTTCTGCTCCAGAACATTTATCTGACAGCTTCAGTTACTTTTAAGATAAAGATTTTACACAACAGGTAACATAACAAGTAAAGTACAATACATAGTTGAAGGTGAAGCCAGCGTTTTTGGCTTCTTACAAACAGCAGCGTGCAGTCAGGCTCACACAGATTTGAGGAAAGTCAGAAAATTGAAAACAAATGTGTGGTATCCCTCGTATGTAAAACTGTACATAAAATAGTTCAAACTTCCACAACTACAACAGTAACCTGCTGCTGACACACTGATGCTTCACTGTTAATAATTTAATGATATTATACATCGTAATGTATCACTCAGAAGAGCCAAACTAGGGCTTTTGCTTTAATACTTTAATTACATTTTACTACATACACTGATGCACTTAAAGAATTTCTTCATACAAGACTTTTACTTTACAATGGGCTACTTTTACTGAAGTAACAGATAAATATTTCTTCCTGGACTGATGGAACGCATGCCCCAGTAATAAAAACATAATTAATTCATTCTTGCACTGCGTTGTAGAAGGCTACATAATGTTCAGAAAACTATGTCTAAGCCTGCAGCCCTTCAGAGTAATACTAAAAGAAAAAGTCAGAGAAAAAGAAAAGCATGAGTCATTTTAATACATTTTATTACTTGGATAAAACATTTCACCAGAATTGCTGAAAGTGAAAGAACCTATATTTGATAGATTGACTCATCTAATTTAGATCTGCCTGTAGGCTAAATTAGTTTTGAGTTTGCTTTTTTCCTGTCTTCTCTTGTTTTAATAACTGATCTTAATTTATACAGATGGGTGAGATGAGGAAAAAGCCTTAGTTAACCATAAGCTAAATTGGTTGAGATCTGGGGAATGAAAAAGGCCTTGGCATATGATTCACACACTTTTCATACTCATTAAACCATTCAGCGACCCTTAACATCCTGCACTGTGTGTGAATGTATGTGCATGTTTTCTTTAATTTATTACCCCCTTGTATGCCAGAAATCATAGTTAAATTACACATTTTCTTAAGAGCACACACAGAATAAAGACACAACTCAATTTAAGAATTCACATATTTATTCTTATGGCTTAAAATTAATCTTCTCATAGTGAGATTTAACAACTCTATTCCAAACCAAGATATCAGAGAGCCGAGGCTGTGATGTCACACAGATGTACCATACAGCAAAGAGCTGATCCACTGACTCAAAAAAGAACAGTGATTAATATTTTAGTGCTTAAACGACTATAGCTGTGTGAGTTTTCTATGATGGTGGTGCTTTCAAACTCACCCTGACTCACCTAAAACCATCAGCAGGCGATTGCGGTTAGTATCTTCTTCTGTGTGCACCGCGTACGTCGGTGTGACATCACTGTCCTAGTTTGGATGGGGGAGGCAGTGCCAAATGTCTGTTAATACAGATGGAGCTGCCCTCAGTCAATCAAAATATCACATTCCAGAGCTGACATTCAGAGGTATTTCCCTGTAAGATTATAAGAAACTTTCTCAGACCAGGATTTCATTAGAATGGCCCAGAAGCTACCGTCTGTTTCTGCCACACTGACATCTATTAGCAACATAAACACATTGCCTCTATCTCCGAATCACACATCAATTCCCCGTCACCTGTGCAAATAAAGATATTGTTTTTATGATCACTAGCCTCTTCCGATTAGTTAAACATCTTCATTTTTGCAGGTACTTCATAATATATCCAAAATGTATGCATGTTTAACACTATTTTCTTCTTTACATTATTGACAACATATTAGTTTGACCACAAGAAGCAAAGCAGCAAGTGAAAATCTAAAAGAATGAATCATTTTCTTTCTTTTCACTAAAACCTAAGTTCCAACATAGACAAAAAAGACAACCACACACATTCATATAAGACCCATAAAATGTACTATGTCAAAGTTATTTGACTTTCTACTTTAAGATTTCGACAGACTAACCACAGGCAAAAGACAGACTCTCAAGCGACAGTCAGATTAACACAAACGTACAGGGGTCACTGTACATGACATTTGAAATATCTCATATCTATCAACCACTAGATGAATGAGATAAATAGAAATGTCCTTATGGCCAAAATCCCATAACAAATCTAACCAATATCTGGAGA
Source organism: Amphiprion ocellaris (assembly GCF_022539595.1). Taxonomy (NCBI): domain Eukaryota; kingdom Metazoa; phylum Chordata; class Actinopteri; family Pomacentridae; genus Amphiprion; species Amphiprion ocellaris. Next base: position 18,174,990 of record NC_072779.1, on the reverse strand, counting down.
TAAATCAAAAGCTCTTGCAAAACCATGCAATCATATTTTGGCAAAAAAAGAACATCTTTTGGCAAAAATAAATAAATAGTTCAGCTTGTTGAACACATTGTTCATCACTGGTCGGGAGCAGCCTTGTAATGTAGGAGCATCTTTATCTTTACCAAGGTAATCTTTGAGACAGGACAGAGAGCGATGTGTGGTCCTGTCCAGGCCTGTCGCATCAGTCACTTTGTGTTGTGTAGTAATACTCGGCAGGAAGGCTAACAGCATTCCAGTCCAATCTCTTCTTGCAAGTCCTTGTGGGGGGATTCTGGCTGTATCCAGATCACAGCTGGATAAAATGGGGAGAAGAAGAGGAGGAGGAGAGACTGGATGTATTGCACAAATGCATCCACACACACACACTCACACAAAGCCCTCTCGTTTTCCACGTCTTTGTCGCCATCATCTCTGCTTGTCCTACATCACATTTTCAAACAGCTGCATGGACCTCATCATGGTTTCATCCTGGTGAGAGAGAAAGGAGGAGTGAAGGTAAGTAATCATGGCAGAACGATGCATCTAACGGTCAGCTACTATTTGCTGTTAATGGATTACCGGTCTGCTCACAGCTGTATAAAGACAGTGGCAAAGGTGAGGAGGTGTTTCCAAACTTTGGACTACGACTCCACATAAACAACACTGAAGCCTTTTTCAGATACGGATGCATAACATTGCTTAGTCTCACCTAGTAAGATCGCTACCATAAATCTCATGGAAAAGTTACCAGACATGAAGCCAACCCCTCAGATGCTGTCACATTAACGAAAGGGCTTACATAACTCAAGTCAAATTCACGGTTTTTATGATTTGCTTCTTCAGATATTCTTTTCTCTTTGTCACAACACAGATATGAGACAATATATACCTCTTGGCAGGCTATAACAAACTCCTCCAAAGTCACCACTCCATCTTTATTCTTATCCATTTTCTGTGGAAAAAATAAAAATTATTACTGTTAGAATTGTTGTGGTTTTGTGTATATCTCATGTTAAAAACTTTGCTTGCAGGAGCTGTATATACACTGAACCAAAAATACCCTGGCTACAAAGGTACTACGAACTGCAGGAAGGGGATTACTATTGATGTAAAATTTTATAAGCCTTATCCAAAAAACCTTTAGTACATGCAAAGTGTCTCAATAAAAGCAGAGAGGTTCATTTGCAAAGGTAGTCAGGTATGATAAGAGACATTCAAAGTCAGATTGTTTTCCCTGCTAGCTGTGCTAACACGAAGGGTTTAAAATCTGCTGTCACTGTTAACAAAAAGGCCTGTTTAGACTCTTATTCATGGTAAATTGATGCATTAGAAACAAACCTGAAAAAAGGCATCCACATGCTGCTGTGGGACGTCTCCCTTTAGTGCAGGGTAGGTGTACTTGCCCATCATGTCATAAATTGCCCTCACAATCTCAGTCATTTCCTGAATGAACAGAAGATTAACACTGCAATGAAGCAAAAACGTGAGAAAACATATAAAAGACTGTTAAAAGTGTATGAGCGCAGTCTCGCCTCTCTGTTTATGTATCCATCTCTGTTGATGTCATAAAGGTGAAACGTCCACTCCAGCTTTTCCCTCAGTGTTCCCCTCAGCAGAATTGACAAGCCCATTACAAAGTCCTGCACACAGGGAAATAGGGAGAGGACAAATTCATGTACATAACTGCACATGATTGTTAAGAAATAAGTAGCGTTTCCTTAATGCTTTATTTTACCTTAAACTTAATGGAGCCGTTGTTTGTAGTGTCAAAAGCGTTGAAGAGATAATGTGCATACATGCTTGCATCTGCAACACAGAAACAATTGAACACATAAGTTCTTTCATTCTCAAAAATCATCACTGACAAATTAGTTTGGAAACAGTGAATTTTACCTCCATGAGGGAAGAACTGCGCGTAAATGTGTTTAAATGTCTCCTCATTTACCACTCCACTCGGACATTCCTGTGAGGAAGAAAGATTCATTCAGGTTATTGTGCTCAATACCAATGTTTTTTTTGTGTGTGTGTGTGTGTGTGTGTGTTTGTTCTGTGCTTTGTCAATCATGTGACCCTTTTAAGGTGTGGGCGATCTGTGCAAAAAAAGAGAAAGAAAAAACGATCTTTTGGGGTAGAATCCCAATCAACAATCTCAATCACAATTCTCCCCACAGATGTAGTCAAACTCATGTGAGTAGAGCTTGACAGATGCAGGATTTTTTTGGAGCAACTTACCATGAAGACACTGTTTGCTCAGCTATAATGTGCACTCTGTTACATGAGAGTGTTGCAAACAATAGAGTTGCAGTCCCTCTGTTGGACAAACTATGCGATGACACTACTCCTAAAATACCCCAAACATCTTTTTCTGCATTATGTTATGTAAAAATGAATGCTTTCACACCAGTGAATATTGAACAACATATACAGCGATGCCGATACATATGTGATAGGCCAATACTGATCAATACTACCTGCCGACTGCTGTATTGGTCGCGATCACATTATTAGTTGTGCATATGGTTGCCTTGAAAAAGTGCAAGCCACTTCAACTCGTTGCAAAAAGTCCAACTCACAACTTTCGGCATTTTGATTTCAGAAAGTTCAGAAAGCTGTATTCTGGTTGCAAAACAAGCTACACCTCCAAAATGTGTGACTCAACCAGCATCCTAATTTTGTGAATTATGCTTTTACTTCATGTTCGTGCGGAGTAGGAAAATTTGCACAGTGCTATTTAATATCACCATCTATATGATTCCTCCTCTTATATATGGCCCTGGATCTTCTGAGACAAGCATATTTCAGTATTCTAACAAGGAAATCACAAAGTGTATGCTTACATTCTTAAAACCGCGATAGAGGATCTGCAGCTCCTGTTTGGTGAAGTTAGTTTGGGCCTCCAACTGATCAAGACCTTCTGGTCTGTGACACACCGTCGTCATCTCAAGCTCGTCATCTGCTTTATCTACAGGGAAGGGAAAGAAAGAGAGATTTCATTACTTCTACACTGCCTGTTTAACATATGCTCTCCTCAGAAACATGAAAACTGTGACACACAAGAGAGAGACAACTCAGCGAGGCTTGAGAATGTTAAGTCGGCAGGAAACCTCAAAAATCTGATTAGACAGCAGAAAAGAGTGCTCAGAGGTAAGCGAAGCAGAAGAAAAATAAGGAGGGATGAGGAGGTTAAAAGAGAGAAAAAGAGGGATTGAAGAAGCACTGCATGTTCTTGACAAATTAGGTTTCCCCTCAGGAGTTGAAGCATTTTATTAATGGCTGCATGCTGCTCTGTATCGGCTGCTGTGGAGATGGATGGCGGTTAATGATGTGAAGAGATGCCTCTGCTGGAGGCAAGTGTTTGTCACTGTGACCGTGTTCAGCTACAGGCCAACACCAACATCCCAACATCCGACACTGGGCACAATCCACACACCAGTGAGTTGACCAACATGAACAAATATCCAAGAGAAAATACCCACTGGCAGCTGCAGTGGCCTTAGAAAAAATAGTGAAGATATTAAATCTGAAGTCTGAAGCCTTGTGTTGGTGTAGCAGGATGGCATATTTACACTGGGTGGTCTATAACTTTTACTATCTCAGCTGGGCCTGAGATATAAGCAGCACATTTGTCTTCTTTGCAGACCATGTAACGGATGTCATATTTTTATAACGCAAACACGAGCACAAAACCCAATAAATCCGCCCTAATTCCACAATTAGGAACAGATTAATAACTTGACAAATGCATACAATCGAGTCCAAACAAGCTTTGTAGTTGCGTCAAAATCAACTGGCTCCACAAAAAGGATTTCAAAAGGAATATCAATTTCTTTGCTTTTTGTATGGCAGCAATGACTCATTCGTTCCATCCCATTTATCAGCGTTGTCAAGATAAATCCACAACACTGAAACAGTATCTACTGTCATGCATCACCTGCCAAAGACAATCTCTATTTAAATTTCACACGGAGCATTCTGTTGGTCACACACTTTTCAGCATAAACCATCTGCAACATTACGCTACAACAATAAGCTCTATTCAGCAGCTGTACTTGTGTTCACAATGATCTAAGATTCTCAAGGCTATGGAGTGGTGTCAGGCATGTAGTGCTTTCCCTCAATCTTCCCTCCATCTTCCTCTGAGCTCCACTTGCCATCCCACTGATTCTTGTCGTCATGGAGATAGACAGCTATGATAAATGTGAGCAGTGGCAGGTGTACTAGACAAACTGATATTTATTTTTTTTTAAAAGGGTGGGGGGGGACACAATTTGTATCCATTTATTTTCTCTGTGACTACAAGTCTCCCATCGCATGACACTAAGACAACAAAAGGTGCTGTTTTTTCTCCACCTGTATGCGTTAATGCTTTCCGTCAGAGCGCTGTGCTTTCCTGCATACACAACAGTGTGATAAGAAACAGATGCAGTGAAATGCGGGTGAGGAAAAGAAGCTGGGAGAGGTGTTGATTAGAGGAGGGGTGAGACATGGAGGATTGGGAGGAGAGGAAGAAGAAGAAGGCGGCAGAGTGTGAAGCAGAAAGGTGAGGCGAGAAGGAGAACAACACATGGCAGAATAAGAAAGGGCATGATATTTGGAGGAGAAGAAAAAAGAGAGTTTAGTGGAAGACAAACACTAAGCTGTTGATACCAGAAACTTGATGAGCAAAGGGACATATTGATGAACTACTAAGCTTTAACGTCAGGGGAATATAAAACACTTACTGATGATGTCTTAACAGGTGTCATCTGATGGACCAGATTATAAAGAGAAATGTTGCAGACCTTTAACCAACAGCTTCAGTGTCGATATGCAAGGAAGGAGTCTTGCTATAATTAGTGGAACAACTACTCGGCACATAAACATTCATCAGCATGTACTGGGAGGGAAGTGTTATACGATGAAAGGACAGAGATAATTAGAAGTGTGTAACCGCTGTGTCACACTGTTAATGGCAACTGCTGCGACAGCTTCAGGACAGCAGGGCTTGTTTTTCAGAAACCTGCTCACATTCCCCAACTGTAATTGTTGTCTTGGCGTCAGGATGGCGCAAACACGACACTAACGAGACAGGTGATGGACACGGGAGGCTGGAACATCACAAGATGCGACATCACTAGCTTGTTTTTTGCGGGTACACATGCTTGTTAAAAAATCTCTGCATCTTCTGTAGGGCCTCTTTTCCACACTCAAGGGAGCATTTACCCAGAGTTTGATGAGAATGTTGACACCACGCTCATGTCTGCAAACCAAATATGAAGCTGGTGCAAGCAGATGGTTGCCTTAGCTTAGAATACAGGCTGGAAACGGGAAGAGACAGCAAGCTGTGCTATATCATAAGATAAAATAATCAAAGCGCACCACTTCACAGATTACATCTTCATTTGTTTAATCCAATAACCTTTTGTAGTCCGTGCTGTGACGGCAAAATTTCAGTAGGTCACTGTGCTGGGTCAAGTAGTAGTCTGGTATGTAATCCCTGATAAAACCACAGCATGCCTTTTTATTATTTATTTTTTTGTATGAGTTCTACAAAATACATATAACGTGACTGAGTGAGCACTTCAGTTTCTGGTTATTATATTTTGTTAACTATGGAATCAGACAGACTGGCTGTTTCCCTTTGGTCGAGAACACTTGTGCTAAGCTAAGTAAATCTGTAGCTTTCAGTAGCATCATATTTAATGTACGGACACAAACGCCCTCGTCTCAGACAAACATTACATGCTCACACACTTATCCGGCATTCTGAATTATGTTTTGAGGAAAATGTATTTTCTGCTGAAGAATGTTTGAGATGTTACACAAATATGTTTCAAATGAACATATCTGTTCCGTTAATTTTACGGCTTTGACAGCAGATCAATAATATACTAGACAGGACTCTGCGTCCTGATGACCCAGAGAATGGCTGAGAAGCGTCAAATGTTCAGTGAGAGGGTCGGACTTTGCCCAAAATCAGGATATTTTCCTAAACCTAACCAAGTAATTTAAAACATACTAGCATGTAGTTCTTGTTGGTTGACGGTTGATGGTTTGTCTAACATAATCAGACCTATCTCCACAGTGCAGTGCTAGTGTTGTAGAATGGTCTGACAGCACCGTAGTATCATACTGTCACAGAAAGAAAAAAACCCTCTTCCTTAAATCAATTGCAATCTTGGGCAGTGCTGTGTGGCAATGGTCCCCTTAACTGGGGAATTGTCCTGGTGGGACATTTGCATGTAGTTAACTCAGCACGGATGTTTAAGTGTCTAATTCACTGAATAAAAGGACATGCTTGTCTGCCTTCTTGCACAGTCTAAATCTTAAGCAAAACTGGACATTTTTCAGTGTCGATTATTGCTTGGAAGTTGAGGTTGTTTCCCCGTAATGTAGGGATATTAAAAATGGTAAGATATAGAGCAATAATAGAGGAAGGGAAAGTGGAAAAAAGTAGTACACAAGTGCAAACTTAAGTCTAAGAATACTGGCTCCACATGGGATAGATGAGTGTAAATCCTGTTGCTCAACTGTGTCTCGATCCTACCCTCATGCCTCCTTTTGCGGCTTCTTCAAACTAGAAGCCTTTTCCTCTACATCACAGTGACACTAGAGTATTATCTCCCAAAAAGTCAAACTTTTACTTCGACAATAAATTTAGCTCAAGTGGTTGTTCCACAAACACAGCAATTATTTTCTATTTTCTGTAAGTATTTTTCCTCTTTCTGTGGGTTGGTATTGAGTCTATGTAATGACAGTTGTCTGTGCATTTTTTTCAAACTTGTATTGCGATTCCTGGCAAATCGGATACCACAGATGTATCCACCATAGCGGTGAAAATAGAATGACTGTGCTCTTGGCCAGTGACACAAACGCAGATTCTGGATGTAAAAAAAAAAAAAAAAAAAACATGTAGTTTTGCAATGTATACCATATATGTTTACTATATACTCAGTGGCCCATTATTTGGTTATAAATACTATTTTTTGTATCCTACTTTGACCTACCTCTGTGCCATTTTCATGCAGCTGTGATACTTATTTTCCCTCCTGTGGATAAGGTCTTATCTGTCTAATCTTATCTCGTATGCCTCGGCACAGCTGGCACCACAACCCACTTTTAATGCACAACATTAATGGAGCTGAAACAAAAAAGAGCAAGATGACCCTGTTTTGTTCAAAGGATCTTGTAAGGCTTTTATCAAAACAAGGACAAATGATTTCATCTTGTCTGTGCAAGAAAACAAATGCAAGATATTACCCTCGCCTTGTGGGGTGTTACGTCTGTGTCAGAGAGTAATTGCTTTGTTTGCTGCTTTCTCATCTTTTTTATCTCTATCTCATGCTGCTATAAATTCATCATTCACCCTGGTGGAGTGTGTTCACACTCTCCTTTTATGCCCCTACAACCCAGTCTCCATGACAACGGGCTTCTCAAGCATAAGGCCAGGGAGAGGTATGATATGTGAGCTGCGTGTTAATCCACATGCTCCCGCCTGAACCTTCGTTCGCGCCATGTTCTTCCATTCACTCACTCACTCACTGGGCAAGACACACACATAATCATAGAGTCAGGGGCAGTGATTTTGCTCTGTAGTTATTTTCAAGGACATCCTGCTTTCATGGCACCCTGTAGCTTCTCCATCATTACCATCATAACATGTTTTATACCTCAACATCTATGGAAAACTTGTATCACTTGATCCCTCGCAATTCTGCTGTCTTGTCTATGTGAGTGAACATTTATATATTGGAATCTGAGAATCAGTTGCTCTTTTTCCATACAGAAATAAAAAAAACATAGCATCAATGCTAATGGTCAATGTACTTTACATGTACTGTACCGTTTGCTTGCATGCATGTAACATTTAGTTAATGCATTAGCCAGTCTATTTCACATGCTAAGTAACTTCTTAGTTCAATAATTTAAACCAATCTGCAGAAATGTCAAAAAAAGAAATGTCTTTGCTTATGTTGAATGTGCACAGAAAATAATGTAAAGCAAACATATACTGATCTAAATGATCATCTTAATCTGTTTCCGGCTGTTGTGTCGAGGCTATCTCTCTCTGCTCTTTCCCTCAGTTTGGTTCAGCTTTCTGTTGCTCTTTTGTCTCCTCTCCATCTCTTTCTGACTAATGTTGACGTACCTCTGGATGGTCTCCTCTGTTTGGTTTGCATGGTCAAAGTGCCCACCACTGCGCCCATGTTGTCACCGTGGAAACCAGCCGCCTGGTCAAACAACCCAGAGAGTAATAGTCCTCTATTTATTCTCAGGGTTCTATCAGCCTGTCCGTCCTGTCTTTTTGTCCCTCCACAGCTCTGTATCTTAAAGGGGTTTTTGCCCCTGCTATCCCTCCTCACTGCTTTCAGATCTGTCACTGGGGGACGGCGCTCTTCTTTGAGCTGACTCTCTTGATTTTCTGATCCTTTTCTCCAAACACACACACAGACACGCTGCTCCTGCCTTTCTGCGCCACTCCCTCTGTTCTGTGCCTCACTCCACTCATCTGTCAGCTTTTCCCCCCTCTTTCGAGCTCCCTGCCTCCTCATGCCCTCGTGTTGTTGTGGAGCGATGCACTCACTAATAACACTTAACGACAAGTGAGGGATGGCAGTTAAAGAACAATTATTTCAAGCTGACACATTTTTTTGGTTTGTTTTTTTACATTTTATCTCTCTATTTTAATTTTATTTTCCTAATGATTATCTGTTTTCCTCTTTCCTGCACACAGACCCACAGCTCAACCCTTTGGTTAATGACTCCCCCCTTTAGATACTTCTTTGTATTAGCCTTCTGCTCTCCTTCAACTACAGTGTGTGCACCATAATGAGCATATAGATAGATGTGAGCTGCTCCTCATGTTAGCTCTAAACATTCTCCTTTCCCTCTGGACAGATGAACTTTATTCTGAGATGTCTTTCTTCTGTTTTTTTTTAATTTTTTTATACTGTGGTACAAACAAGAACATTAGTGTTTAATGATGTCAATGAATTTTCATTGAGATGACAGTGTGCACTGAGGGGTAAGAAAGCAGTGGGAGTGAGAAATATTTGTTTTCCCCTAAACACTTAGTATTAAAAATCAAATAGATGCTGGATGCAAATGTGAGTGTTTATAAGTGCTTGCTCTGCTTAAACAATATTACTTCCTGTGATAGAAAAAAGTTAATGAGTAAAACACATTCTATTAGGACATTACTGAAGGCTGTTTTATAATTTGATCTGCTATCTCACTGTGAATTCCTGCTGGACTCAGTCATGAATTGTTTAATCTTAAAAAAAGGAATTTAAAAGGCTGTAGAATTGGTGTATGTGAGGTGCATGTTAAGGGTTGGATGGAATGTAGAAAATGTGAATGTCTTTTTAAATATTCTACTGGCTGCAGACCAGAAATGAAATGTCTCTGCCTCACTCTGTATTTGTGTGTGTGTGTGTGTGTGTGTGTGTGTGTGTGTGTGTGTGTGTGTGTGTGTGTGTGTGTGTGTGTGTGTGTGTGTGTGTGTGTGTGTGTGTGTGTGTGTGTGAGACGGCTTAAGAAAACCTCTCTTAGTTTAAAAAATTCATGGAGGGCTGTATTTTCAATGACGTTTCAGCTTCCTTGTTTCTTAAAGTTGCCTCCTCAGAGCAAGAGCAAAACCCATATGACAGCAGTATAGTCGCAAAAACTGGCAAGAAAAAAGACCTAAATCTACAACGTATTACATCAGAACTTTAAGAGCCTAAACTCTGCAGTCATTCATGAAATGAATATTTCTTTCTGCAACGTTAAGCAAGGCCTTGTAAACCTATTCTTGCTACGTTTGCCTTTACTGCTTAAATAGCCAAACACTGTGCAAAGGTATGCAGGTCTCTGGTATTCAAATCGATTACCCAGGTGAGCTGAGGTAAGAACTTACATGCACTAATTTATTAAACATAAAGTCATGCATAATTCTGATGAATGTACACTCCTCTCACACATGTTTTCTAGCTTTTCTTTATAGTCTTTTGTCTTTTTTGCATCCCAATTTCATCCATTCAATGGTTATCACACTAAAACAAAAATTAAAAATATAGATAATTTACAGTCATGCATTTCCTACAGAGATATCATTGCATTTTTCAATCAAATATTCAGTACTTTTACTTCAAGTAGAAACCAGAAAGCACAAATGAGCACTGTAAGATTGTTTAAGCAATCTCTCCCCTCCACTCTTCCCACTACAAGCAGAAATAAGTCCCTTGATAGACCAACACCCACACATATGCATGCAAACACAAGCAGATGGGGAATTTAGCATTCAGATTACTATAAGTAAAGCAATGTAATCCCCACGACAGATGTTTGCCATCTGGAACCGTCTTTCTGCATCATATCACCCTGCACAGTGACATGCACCAAGGACACTGCACTGCAGTCCTACTTCATAATCTCTTCATTATCTTTATGGCAATTCATGAGCTACACAAACCACCTCCCCACAACCAGCAGGGAAGACTCGGCTCAACATTACATGCCCTAAAGAAAATATGAGGAATATGAAAAATTAAAACTAGATGAGATAAGCACAAACACAAGCAAGAATTCAGTTACTTTATATAAAATAATTTATAATGTATAGCTGCATGACTGGGTTTTTCACTGACATGTTTCCATTTCATTCTGAAAGTCTTCCACTGCTATGGTTTCCCTCTGCATTCATGTACAGTACAGCAATGACTGAACTCCTGAAGAACACTGTGTAAAAAAAAAAAGCACTTGTTAAAAAAAAATAAAAAAATTCAACTCATTCACTACATTAAGTTATCTCATTCGAGATATGTGGAAAAAAAACACGTTTTCCAAAGCTCACCAAATGAACTTCGGAATCAGCAGAAAAGTGCTTTGATGTGAGGGGAAATCTGTTTCCCTCGTCTCTGGTACGAAATGGCAAATTCAGACCTGATGAAGTGGCTCTCTAGTCTGGTTACACAACAGCTTGCAGCTTAAATTACAGTATTTCATCTCAGCTTTTCTTTTCTTCACCTTAACATTCCCCCTGCCATCGACACACTCCAAAGCCACTTGTGGTTTATGACACACAAAGATGTTGTAAAAGAGCTACATGGCAGTTTTTTTTCTGTATTTTTCATTTTCACTTAGTGTAAAGGTACAAAGGGTGAATAAATATTCTTTTAGGGCCAAGACTGATAATAATCATTTGTAATCAATGTGATTGTAATAACTGATATTTGTAACCAGCATACATTTGAAAAAAAATATTAAATTCTTTGTGTAACACTCCAACACAAAACCTTGTTGAAATGCCTTTGTGTATAGCCCTTTTCCACGTGTAATCAAAGAGAAATTTTCAGAGTTTATTCTTCAGTGCTGATTGGCTATTATTCATGATGTGTTAGCAATCAGATAGGGCAGTGGGTGGGATACACTGTTGGAATGACTACAGACAGAGAGAGGTGGCATTCATTAGTTTTGTCAGAATTCGGTTAAAAAAAATAACATAGAAAAGTTGAAAAATGTTCCGCACTGGATTCGATTGCAAGGAAATAATGGGTTGACCTCTAAAAGGTAACTGTCAATCAAGCTTATCATCAAATACAAAAGCATACAGACAAGTTGAGTTTTTAATTGGTCACACAAAACAAGCCTTTCAAAGCCTTTTGGTCACTGCAAACTAAAAACACAAAGAGTGATTTTTCATACAAAGTGATGGTACAACATTCCAAGAAGAAGAATCCAAAAAAAATACAGAATATTGAAAAAGAGAGATGAATGATTGAGGGAAAACTATTAATTGCTATAGTTTTGAAAGATATTGCAATTTGATATTTTAAAGTCAAGGCTTAGTTTAATATTAACTGTGTAATACATTTAAAACAAGTGATGGAACATTACCACATTAGATACCATCAAAAACGTCACAGTCATATTAGGAGGATTTATTGATACAGGTTAAACTCTGGGTCAGACGTCCTGCGTGACGTTTATCGGAAACTGCAGCATTTGATATTTGATAATTGTTTCAACTTGAAATTCTTGAAAATCAAATAATTGTTCAGCTCTATTGAAAACGACGTGAAAAGTGAGGCGTGTGGAGTCTGGAGTCCTGTCAGTTTCCATGTTGTATTTACTCACACAGCATTGAGCAGTGCCCTTAAAACAAACCGAAGAAGTGTACCACTGTCTCTTTTTGAGGACATAGATTAAGGCCAAAAAAGAAACAAACCAGCTTTTCACCTAAATTCTCACAGACTGAGAAAACTACTGGCTGTACTCACTAAGCAGCTTAAAAACCTCTTGTCAACTGTGTCTAAGGAGGACAGTCTGATAGATGTAGGTCAGCACAGCCACAAAGCCACAAATAAAGCAGAAAAGTAGTGCAAATACAGGGCATCTTATATTTTAGCAGTTGTTTCTGTGCTGAATTGACCACCTCAGCCCACACAGGTGGTCACAACTTTTTTGTGGATCTGTTATTTTTTTTGAACTCCCTAAGCAGCAAGCTCAGTCCCATTTTATAATGCTGCAGTGTTATTTGTTGAACAACGGGTGGCAGCAGAGTATAATGCTTCCTGATACAACCAGCAGCGTGAGTCGCCCTTGCAAGCTCATTATGCTCTCGATTCAACACACAATGAGCTAAAATCTACAGTCCAACAACACATGAATATGTAAGCAGAACCTAGAAGTACTACGCTATGACACATTACACAGTCATCTCCACGCTGCTCATCTCATCAAAAAGTTGCCAATTCAAAGAAGATTCTTCATGCAAATACAGTAAAAGAATGTGGTGGAACAGAATTAATGAGGAGAATGAAACACATGCACAAAGAGGAAGCAAGACCAAGAGATAAAAATAAATCAAGAAGAAGGCGGTTACATAAAAGTATGTAGTGAGGTGATGTAAAAAATTAAAAGCAGAGACACACAGTCAGCTCCAATCCACCGCTATTACAGCCACAGGAACGGTGAGTGAGAGGTAAAAGGAGAGAAGGAGTTTTTGGGGAGGAAGGTTCACCTAAACCGAGCAATGCCGTGTAATCCTGCTGTAGTCTTGGTCAAAAAAGACGCTACGTTCAACGGGCTCGAGCCACAGATCTGGATCTGTCTCCACAGTGCAGAGTGATGTGACTCTTGCTGCAAGGTTATGCACTTAGAGGACACATGTGACTTGTAATAGTGAGAGACAGCTGCAGCATGAGGCCGGATGAGTGGGCTTCTGTTTTACCTACACTCCTACTGTTTCCGATAGGCCCTGAGTCGACACAAAAGCCATAAACGCAAGACTGTGTATACTAGTGATGAAAAATATATAACCAGGATTTTGAATTCGTCACTAAAGCAAGTGTCTCTCTTCACCAATTCAAACACGAAAGCCAAAAGTAACACATTTCCCTATTCAATGTGTAAGAACCAAAATATAAAATGTGGAGTCTATCCCAGCTGACTTAGGGTGAAGACAGGGAACACCCTGGACAGGTCACCAGTCTATCACAGGGCTGCACATAGAGACAAACAAGCACTCTCACATTCACACCTACAGACAATTTAGAAACACCAATTAACCTCAGCATGTTTTTGGACTGTGGGAGGAAGCCGGAGTACCCAGAGAAAATCCACACATGCACAGGGAGAACATGCAAATTCCATGCAGAAAGATCCCGGGAGAGTGCCTGCATTAAGAAATACAGCCACAACCTTTTATCTTGCAGTGCAGAAAAAATGTTTTCATCAAGACGGTCTTTGGCCCTGTTCACACCTGGCATTAAAGCTGGGGTAGGCAGAAATTTCTTTTGCGTCGTTGGGCAAAATCCCATATTAATGTTTCAGCATATTGTAATTCAGGTGGTATGAGAGGAAACTGTAATTTTGCACGTCATCTTGGCTCTGTTTTCTGAAGCTAAGATATGTAGACCGTGATTGGAGATTTTAACCAATTACGGGTCTTTTCATCCAGAGCAGGTGATGAAGGTGATGACTTGTGGCGGTGAAGCCACAAATGATTTTTGACTTGTAGTTTGAGTATTTTGAGTATCTGAAGTGTGTGCTCATCTCATGGAAGGGGGCTTAGAACAAAGAGTAGAAGTGAAAGGAGGAAGGCATGTATATTTGTATCATCTGGCAGTTTTGGGATTTTTTTGTTTTCTTTTACACATCACTTCCCCTAAGGTATAACATGCTTCTTGGGAGATCCAATCACAAGTGGATGGCTCTAAATATGGTGCTTTGAATAAGTATTTGCTCCCCCACAGATATCTTTAAAATGTTTTTGTGTTTTCTTTGGTTATCTTTATCTAATATCAGAATAAGTTTCATAATATGAAACATTTAAGTGTACGAAATATGCAGAATATCTTTTTCACAGCTCTGCATGTCAATTAACACCTGAGTTTAGAGTGCGACTTAACATGTCTCAAGTGACCACTTGTGATCGCATCTCTCTTCTCGGCTCTATATAAAAAAAAACACATACATTATTGAAGCTTACAAAGACTGAATGCATTGGTGTTTTTGACTAGACACACAAAGACAGCAATACACTTTCTGTGTCTATACTATTCCTCGGTCTGATGCCAGTGGTACTCACAGCATGCTCCATGTGTACTCCATCCATAAGAAACCATATTGCCTTTTGTTGCCCTTTGATATAATGCCATTGGCACTCAAAAGAGTACATACAGTAAATCTGCTCACACCGAGGACATCAGCTGAGTAGGTGTTCCCTCAGTGTGACCCATATGACACATTTACATACACACTGCTATGTGAATGTGGCCATACGTAGCCAAGACCTCAACAATGTCTGAGTGACTGGATCTCAATGTAGCCTCGGTGCATTCACACTTGGAGCTGTCCATTTGTGATTGGATCACCCAAATGCATGTCCATGCAGGGTGCTAACAGAACCACTCATTTATTTGCATACTTTCATAACAGTTCGTGGATTTTTACTTGTATTTATTATAAAGGTTCCATATTGTGCCCCTTTTCTGCACATTAATAAAAATCTTACATGTTCTCAAAGTGTGCCTTTCAATTTTTCAGCGCAAGATGTGGCTAAGATGGTTAATTTTACATTAGTGCTGATCTAAATGGGCTCTGAAAACCATCCTTGCCCTTTTGAAAAAGAAAACTGTCGCTGGACCTGTGATTGACAGCGCTGCAATAAACAGCTTACTGTACGGCAGCTGATGTTAGACCACAACTTTCTATCTCTAACTTTCTCTAAGAGCAATTATTTGACATGGAAAGAGCAGAAGAGAAGAAAACAGATGTAAACACTGGCTGAAATTAGACTGCACGGAAGCACAGCAATAACCAACACTGTCCTTGTTTACTGGTTTTAAATCAGTCTTAAACTTTTCACCTTCTTTGACTATCCCTCTCCTTTACAGTTTCCAGAGAGCTCTTACCTGTGGGCATAGGATCAAAGCTAATGGTAATGTTAGCCACACAAAGCGCTAACACTAAGGATTTTCCTATTGTGCTGCTGAAACAGGTAACAAAACTAAAAGTAATCCATCGGATATCAGTTCGTCAGATGCTGGGGGTGCATGAAGACTGTTGTGTTTGCTCTTCCAGCCAACAGCAGAACATTTGGTTTGTGCTTTGTTTGGCTTAGAAATTTTAGAATTAGCAGAATTCAATTAGCAGTACATTTTTAGAAACAAGTAAATGAACCTGGTGGACTGTGAGGGAGCTGCTCATTCTCAGTGGCTCACCTGGAAGCAGTAAGCAGTGAGGGGGCAGGATGATCTAAAGTCTGAGCTGCATGACTATTGGTTTGTTAGTTTAGTAGCACTTGGGTCAAATCCTCATTGGCTTATGAAGCCAATAAGGATTTATAGCTTTTTAACAGCTTGTATTTTACACCTACAAGTTTCTAACACCCACTAAAAACTATAAAAATAGATTTTCATCATGACCAGATGTAATGATACTCTACAAGAGACATCAATGTGTGTCTGAATAACCAATGTGCAAAAACTATAACATTGTGCAGAAATAAGATGAATCTAAGATTTTTATAAAAAGTGATATAACTCGGCATGGATCAACTGACTGTGACAATGGGCACGAGTCATTCACAGTGTGATACCATCATTTAATTTTCCTCCCAGCCACATATTGCTAGTGCTTTTATTAGTTAGGTTCTTTCCTTTAGATTCCACAATTTCATTTAGCAGGCATTTTTATCTAAAACGACGTACATCGGAGAGTAGATACAACATAAGCAAGGATCTAGTCATGAGAAAACAACTTGGATAAGTGCCATAAAACAAGTGCAAGTGTGATAATAGGACCTTGGTGCCTACAGGCAGTGCAGTAGGTAAAAGGAACATTTTATTTTTAAATATTTTTCCTTTGCTTAATAGGCAGCATTGAAGAAAAGCTCTTGCTCAAGATAGTCTATACACTATGTCTATCGTAGTGCTTAATCGGTAAATCATAAATGTTAAAAATGTCGAAATTAGTGTTGGTTAAGTGTGTACTTTGAACATATTTATGTATGCACATTTTCACGCTCATGCAATTTAAAATGATGCATAGATATTTGGGGCCTGAATTCGCTTCAAACTATGGATTATGGGTCATTCTACCTTCTTAGTCCAGTCATTATCTAAGCAACTGATAATTAATTGAAAAAAAAACTCCACATTTGTCAGACAAATTTTCTGTCACATCCGTAAATCGAACATTGCGTTAACAGTAATCAGCTGTCATCTTTTTTTCTTTTTTTTTTTTGAAATTGAGAAACTGTTTTGGGGGAAAAGACAACCTTTTTTCTTGTGCTTCATTAGCGTTTCTCCGATAACATAACAGTTCCAGCTTTTTCTATCAAAGCTGAAAGCATTCTTACAAACAAAGCAATGTGAAACAAGAGTCTAAAGTGCAGCACATTGCGAGGGACCTATGAATAACAGTGAGCGTCAGCTTCAAGCCTGAGGCATATCATCAACCCTGTTTCTCCAACTCTGGCACTCTTAGCTCGCAATGTTTAAAGGTCTGCAGATGAATATACATGCTGGTGAACTTGTAAGTAGAGCATTTTAAAGGTGAACAGCCTGAGTTTCACAGTTCATTTCTCTATGTATGCAAGTGTGTGCAGGCATCATGCATAACAAACCAAACTAGTGGCGTGTTGCAGTCAGGGGGCTCGCATTTTTCAGTCTAAATGCGATGCTTGCGTGTGTGAAGGTGACTGTGTATGCATTTTCTCATGTCTTCTTCCATGCATATCATAGCATGTGCTGTTCCTCTACTGCATCCTGCACCGGTGCTGATGATTATGAGTAAATTGAGCAGAGAGATTTCAATCTCAAACGCAACCACCATCACAGAGGAAGAAAGGCCTCGCGTGCTACAGCCATGTATAGCAAGATCAACACTTGCCATGTGACTTCTAAAATTAAATAAGGATCAGTGACATTTCAAAACATGCATGAAGGTTTTGCAAACATTCTTTAATAAAAATTGTCCTCAGACCCTATTTGCATGGGAATATGCTCAAAATGTACATTTTGCCCAGATAAAATAAACTGTGTATGATCCAAAACTGTTAGCAATAGTCAACACAATTACAGCCTTTAGAGAAAAAAAATCTGAACATAAACCTACAAACTCAAACTATTTACTGTTGTTTTTTTTTACTGCACGGGCTAACAGTGGACAATCACCAAATCCATATCTGTAATTTTCTGATGCTTCAAAATGTTTGTTCACATCAGACGGATTTGCAAACTTTCTGAAAAGACTGGCCTCGATATTAAGTTTATTTGAGTTATAATTTTCTGTGTCTTTCAATCAATGGACTTCTGCAGATTGGTGCTTTCTTCATCCAGATTATGAATCTCCTTGTCATTTTGGCTTACAGTTAATGAGTGTGATTTCTAGAATTCTGTCACACAGATAGCTTTAAAAGCTGAGTTTTAAATGAGTCAAAACTCAGTTTAATTGAGTCTGTATCAGGAGGTTAATATTAATGGATTCTTATACTGTTTCTGCACTGACTTCCATGGTGTGGCACAAGTGTTTGTGTTAGTGCGTTCACCCCTTTGAAATCTGCAGATAAAATATTTGGTGTCCATTAAGAGCCATGGGAAATTGATAAGGTGAAATTCATTTTAAGCCATGCATTTCATCATGCTCTGCTAAAAAATTCTTTTTCTCCGAAATCAGTTTTTTAAAAAAAGAAATTAATGAACTAATATGCCCCATTTTAGACAATTTATAACTGGACGAAGGGCTCTTAATTAACTCTGTGACATTTAATTATGAAACAAAATGAAGACATGGCCTCTGTGCTGCCCAATGCACAGGCATCTTAACCTCAAGTCAGAAAAGGTCAGTGCCACGTGCAGCAAAGCCGCAAAGCACAAAAGAACATTTGGAGAAAAGCAGCAACCATGTGCAGAGGCGCAACGTCAAGGGACTAGATGTTCAATAGAATTCCCACTCCATTTCATCAACTACTCATCCTTTAAGGACGCAGAGAGCAGGATTACTGACAAATAATGGCAGAGAAACCGAGATCTTCTGCACGGCCGTTTGCTGCTCCTCTTTGCTCTTCTAAATTTTGGCATCTGGTTACATTACATCATATTACTTGGTAATGAGTCCAAGCAGTTGAAGATTAGCCCCTTAGTGAATAAGTAGGTCTGGAACTGTTTCAGTTTTTAAACACTATAGATAATGTGGTTGCATTGCATGACCCAGATTGCCAACCTATGCAGCAATGAAGAGGCTGCATTATTTGTGGAAAAACACAGTAGCTGACTAAGCCACCCATTTAAACCACATTGGTTCACTCTCAGCAGGTTTTAATATCTATGTTGTTTGTTATTGTCTGTGTATGGAGTGTCTATATTGTTTGTTGTCTGCATAAACTGAATTGGAAGCAAATCAGTTTTCCCACATGGGGATTAATAAAGCTGTCTAATCTCATCTAATCTTACTGTATTTGATTTCTGCCTTTTCTTTTTTGTAATACAGACACAGAAACTCTCTACTGGAGAACCAGATCACAGGTAACAAGGAACAGGAGTTCACGAGAGACTGGTCATGAAGCTGTTTTGTTACAATTAAGATTTATTTTGTTTTTAAAAATACAATATGTAAAGACATACAGGTATCATACGGTTTGTGTGAATTTGCTGACAGCTCTACCTGATGTGAATGTTGCTCATTTTTTATGCTTGCTTTGTCAGGTTCACTGCTTTGCCCTGTAAGCAATTCATTCCTGACAGCACTTACAAATAATTTAGAGGTAGGTAGTAAGAGAATCCAAATGTTTCTTGATGGCAAGCGGTTGAAAACTGAAAAAAAAATAAGAAACAGAAAACTAAAATTCATGGCTCACACTGAGTGTTTAAATGAAGCACCACCTGCACCTGCACAAATATTTAATATGCCATGCATGTCTGTCGGTTTCATTTTAAATTTATATCCGACCGCAGGTCTGTCTGAAAGTGAGCGTGGAGCCGTGCATTTTATCAGTCGTGACTGACTTGCAGCTGCACTCTGACTCAGCATTTGATTTTTGCTGCTGAGGTGAAAAGTAACTTTGGACTGTAGGATGAGAGAGGTTGTGGAAAGGAGGAGAGCCAGTGCTTTTAGCATGCAGAAGATGAAGAAGACAGGTTTAAATTTTATAGCAACTGATGCCTGCAGGGTGTACGAATGATGCTTACATGATCTCACTATTCAGGTCATGAAGGTGGACAATGATCATTCAGGATGCCCAAGAGAGGTCTAATTGAAGCCCTTAGTTTTAACTTAGAAATAAACCAGAGCACCTTATCTGATTTACCTGCCTCCTGATTTACCTTTGTTGGGATGGAAAATTGTGTGAGGGCATTAGGGCATATGATAAAATATTTTGCGTGCAAGCTAATGGCATTAAAATATGTACCATTGGTAGACCAATGTAGGTGTAAACGCATACAGTATTTCGAGATAAAAACACAAAGCACCAACAATTTTGAAATAAGTTGTGACCTCTTCAGCCTATTTCATGGTTTTCTGCATCTGTGTGCTGTTCATTGCAGACTTTAAACACAAACAGCAGATGTTCCATAAATACTACAATATACATATGAGAGGGTACGTGACAGTCTGCATGCAACCAGTCACATTGCCCCTCGCATCAAACACAGAAAAACGTGCTGAGCTCCTGTGGATTTTCCTGAAAGCTTGTCTGTGACTTTATGTTTTTTACAGGTTATCTACTTACAGATGATTATTCTTGAAGTGGGCTGTACACGCTAGGTGGGCACAGCACAGGATTCCTAGCGAGTGTGGAACTTCCCCGCTGTATTTGGGCCTATAATGGAATATATAGCTACAAATCAAAGCACCTTGCAAGTCAAGCAGCCACAACCTAAATTACAAATGTTTTAATACTAAATGAAATGATAATAAATGAGTGATTTAGCAGCTCCTTACGCAGCTTCTTCTCATAAGAGGCACTTGTTTTGATCAACATTTGTTTTCCTTGTACATGCACAGTTCGCATGCTTGCAGTATACACAGTCCATCTAGTCACAAATTTTGAGCTGCACATAACTAAATGTACATGACACACACTATTGTAGGCATGTGAATAGCATGAATTGGCTTCTTAAATGAAGCAAAGTGTCCTTATGACCGCTCACTAATGATATAGTACTTAGCATCTTGCAGAATGCACTCTTTTCCATTAATCTGATGGCACCTGAACACATTTACTTAGTCTCTGAATAAGGACATGAAGTAGTCACTGTTATGTAAAAGTTGTGATGACAATCTACTAACATTTTTGTATCACATTATCACAAGTGTGAGCTGCATGCAGATTCAATGAGTATTTTCTTTGCAGTGTGTTATTGCTACTATTAAAATGAATGATATTGAATAGTTATTGAGTAGGAAGCTTTTTTGCTAATGTATTATTTTTGTGCATTTTAAAGTAGAGCATTAGTAAAAGTTAATGGGAATGATTTGGTTCTAAAAAGACTTCCCAATTCCCTCCAAAACTGTTTACGCTCACTTGGTGGTTTTTGATTTTTTTCCGAAAAAAAAAGAAAGCATCAATAAAAACTTAAATGACTGATCAGATGTTTCAGTTTCTTTCCCTGTCATTGCCTCTGGGCAGCAGGAAACACGCCCAATAACAGGTGACATGAAAGAATAATTACACCTTGGACAACTGAAAACAGTTCCTGAAAACTTCTATTATTCTGATGTAGATGGCCAAATTTTAGTTTGTTCCTTCTTTGATTGTGTGCTGCAGTTAGTAAACAACTAGTTTTGTTTATGGCTTCTACTACTCTGCGGTTGTTATTGGAAACAAGCCTAATTTGCATTGTTAGCCTTTTTGCGCCATTTCAAAAGTTTGCTGCAAATTTGCATGACAATTATGGGGAAATTAAGCTAATCTTGTCCAGTGCTGACATAGTAGTTTAAAGGCAGGTCTGACTATGCAAAACTAGTTTCTAGCCATCAACAATTCTTGTGCCAATTTAAGGAGCTTACTATTAGTTCAGATCGAGTCTCATGTTAATTAGTAGCTCCTTTTAACCTTGATGTCCTGTCCAATCTAGTGTGTAAAGAAAATTTTGCACATGTACTGTGGCTCTCTCCATCACTGTCATGGACATGTGTAAATGAAGCCAAGAGGAATTTGACATAAAAGGGACCTTTATCGGAATGACTGAATGGTGTCACTTTAACAGACTGATGAAGTCTGCCATGTTACTATCCTATGTCTAACGAGGCTTTGTTGGGAACTGTGAGCAGTTGAATGAGCAAGTGAATTCTTTTCAGGATGTTTCATCTTGAAAAGCCAAAAAGGCAGGAAAGTTCATTAGGTGTAACAGAAATCTTTTTTGACTCCTCTGGTTTGTCTTGACCCTGCCGGTTATGAACCACTGACCCTAAAAACCACAAATCTTCAAACCTTATCTGACTAACCTGAGCTGATGACTCAATATAGCTGCCACAAGCTCAGTACAAATTACAATCCAATGTTACACAAACCCAGTTCAGCAATGCAAATCTTCTGTGATTGGCACCAGAAGCTCCAACAGCTGGCATTCACATTGAGGAATGTGTTACATTCCAGCATCAAACGGCACAACATTTGGGCATCATCCAGCAAGTGGTAATGTTTATATTCTTATGAGCTGAAACCCTTACAGATTTACACTGCACAGCAAAGGCTCAGAGTTTTGCTCAAGAACACAATGACAGGACACATGGCTGTTGATGAATAGGCCACACCATGGCTGCTGTGGGAACTGAATCTTGACCTTGACCACATGGCAGCACCAGCTGGATAAGAATGTGCTTCACTTGATCAAATAATGGGAAAGTGGCGGTGGCATTTGACGCTGATATTGCTTTTCTTACCATGTTATTGGATGCAAACACCATCAGCAGTTTTACTCACTGTAACATACAGTAAGCTACCCATATACACTGTATCTAATCAAGCCCACATGAACAAGTCATCAAATGCGTGAATGCATCAGTAAAAAGCCACAGTACCTTTTGTGAGGGTTCCTGAGACCAATCTCTGCAGGGACTGGATTAACTTGAGCACCCCCTGTCTGCAGCGGCTGGTACAGCCAGCCATCCTGAGGTAGAGGCAGGGGCAGACGGGGCAGGTCTCCTCCGACAGATCTCAAAAAAGGTTTGAGCGTCTACAATACTGGATCCTTATTGGACCGAAGAATCTGCCTCAGTCGTTTCTGTGATGTGACATCATGAAGTCCTTTAAGGGCGTCCTTGTGGAGAACAAATGTAAAAACTGAAATAAATAAGAAGTCACCTGCAAAATTAAGCTTTTGCACAAGTGTTTAAAGACATAAGAACATATTTCACTAATACTCACAATATTCTTTCATGCAGTTACATCTGGGTAAATGTTATCTCACTACCGTTTCATTTTTCATTCAGACAGACATCCTCACATTCCCTACAAAGACGCAATCACACATATGCACTGCAATCAAGTTGTACAGTATTAAACTGGTGCTAGAACCACCAGAAACAACCAAACAGGCAGGAAATGTTGAATGGAAAGAAAATGTCAAACTTTTAAAAAAGCAAAGTTGTGTTCCGCAGACCAAAATGAGGGAGAAGATAAATTATTAAATGGACTCCAAAAGTAGAACGTGAAGAGCCCCATCCCCCTGGAAGTTCTGTTCATCCAAGAAACAACAGAGAACCTCATGTCATTCTTCTCACCTCCTCTGCCTTTTTGTCTGATCAGTCTTTTCTTGCCCTCTTCTTTGTCTTATCTTCTGTCTCGAAGTCTTGTGAGGTGAGCCGTTTCTTCTCCAGTGTGTGTTTCTGAGTGAGGTTTTCCTCTGAACTGCAGTGGGAGCCCTGCGGCTGTGGTCTGTGGAGGAGCGCTACTGTGGTACTCTCAACAGATCTGTGCTGCAGAGAGCGCCAGCAGCCACCACTGTACCCGCCCTCCCCTCTTCTACGCTCCCTCCTCCTGTGTTGCATTTGTGCTTCCTCACTCCTCAGTCTTATTGATGTGCTTTACTCTACCTTAGAGCCAGCACAGTTGCATGATCCTGTAAATAGCCTGGTGAAAAAGAAAGAAGAGGGGAAGTTAAGGTTGATGGGTTATGAGGTAAAACTGGAACCCAGATGGTTGGTTTTTTATCACATTTTTAATGCTCTCTACACGCCAATATAAGTGCCTAATAATAAATGGACACTTTAACTAGCACCTTCTCTGAAATTACACACTATTACCTAACATTACAAAAATATACAACTTTGCAAGAGATCATATCATATCCAGTGAAACAGCAGAAATGTATTTTAAATCAATCTATAAATCTGCATCATGAACCGAAAGTGTCAGGCTGTACTATATTATCTTTCCCAGTTTCATTTGAAAATAGGGTTTCAGTTAATATATTAGAAACACTATTGCTGTGTTCCTATAAGTGTAACTTTTGCTGCTTGTATTTAAGTCGCCATCATAAAGTGTGTAGATGAAAACAAGTAGATGGGGAGTTGAGAAGAGCCTGTATACAGCATCGTTTTTAATGTTTCTCAATATGTAACAAGTTAAATGGTGTGCAACTACATGAAAAATTTCATTAAGGAGTAATTGCAAAATAAGAGAGACTGAAAACACATTGTGGAACACAGTCAATCCTGGAAGTCTACCAGCATCACCTGAATCATCTGTACAGACACAGCTGGAAAGTACACATATAATCCTGAAAGCCCATTTTCTGTCACTCTGGTGATCAGACACCCAACAGAAGTGAGAAGCTATCATTGCTGCAACAGAACAGCACTTTGTGCCAAACGCAGATATAAGCACTTAATCACCCATAAACACTATAGTCTACTGTATCTTAAAATGACTCTAAAACAGGTTATGTAAGGCTGCAATTTGCTTGTGGAGACAGAGCTTTTTGTTTCTCACTCCAGTGAACTGGGGAAATGCTCGGGGAGAGTATGACGCAGTGCTTCCTCTGTCTATTTTTCTCCTCCTCATGCTGTCTTGTCTATATTTAATGTTTATAGATTCTATTTATTTTCCCACAGTCACGGTTGCATTTTGGGAGGTCTTGATGCTACAGCATCCTAAATGTCACACGAAAGAAAGGCAAAATAAATAAAAAAGGACAGCAGGAAGTCCACAGCTTTCGTGACTTTAGGTGGTTGTTCGCACAATCCTGTTTAGATCCCAGGAGAGGAGCACTTTAGTCAAAGAGTGGCATGGTAAAAATAGCAGCACAGTGCTAGCCACACTGTCTAAAAGAGTGTAAGTAGGCTATGTGCAGGATATTAGTGATTACTATTAAATTATAAGGAGAGAAAAGGAACAAAAACTGTGAAAATGGGTGCTTATCGACCCACAGAATGAGTCTGACATTTCAACTGCATTTTGTCAAAACAGGCCTTCACCTAGATACTTTTCAGAGACAGCAATTGTTTGTCTCATTATTGTGAGGGCTGTGAAAAGAAGCAGCACAACTGGATATGTTGCCAACCTAAAGAGGCAGATTATTAGGGACAGAGCAACAAAACACAGGAGACATAATTTAAAGTAAATATGAGGGTTTGCCCACAACAAGAAAATAAAAAAGGAAAGATGAGTATGAACTCAGTTGGGCCAACAAAAGGAAACTAATCTCAACAAAAGTGAATAGTGATGTCAAGTGTAACAGATGTACATGCAGAAAGAGATGTCCTCTGAACGCTTCACATGCAGAAACTAATTAGACACTACACTTGAACAGGTTTCCATAAATGCCTCAGATGCATTCACATGCATCAGTAGACTGCAAAATTAGATTGGCATTCAGCATTAATAACAACATATTTCACACAGAAGTAAAACTAAAATATATTCACAGACAAAACAAATGGCTACCTTATTACCATGTGCAACGTGTACAGTGCAGATCATTGGCATTAGATCTGACAATTTAAGTAATTTTGTGCCGTTACACCTACTCCATACATGTGAAATGAAACTATGCTGGTTCAATGTGTAAATTTGAATCTGATTTAAATAATGTATTATCATTAACCGCATGATTATTTAGCAGATAAACCTAGAAGATAAGATAAGATAAGATAAGATAAAGTTCTTTATTTCTCCCCACTCCAGGGGAAATTTACATTGTTACCCTCCTCCCCTAAAAATAAGACTAGGCCTAATACCTGCTGTATGGCTGGACCATGTATGAGTGCGCAAATTACAGTCATTTTTAAAATTTCATTCAGTTTGGAATACATTTGGAATGACCTGTACTGTTGGTGCTGATTCATTTTGAATTAGAAATTATCAATGGCAAAAATGCAACCGTCATACACACTAGATCAGATAAAAAGGAATAAATAGCTGATCTGTCTGAATGACAGTGAATGGGAACATGTACAATGTCTTT
This sequence comes from Amphiprion ocellaris, assembly GCF_022539595.1. Classification (NCBI taxonomy): domain Eukaryota; kingdom Metazoa; phylum Chordata; class Actinopteri; family Pomacentridae; genus Amphiprion; species Amphiprion ocellaris. The sequence continues at coordinate 18,149,104 of NC_072779.1, read as the reverse complement.
GTTTTGAACTAGAACAACGATTTCCAACTTGAAAAGTCAGCATTACCTCACCATGACGACCACATAATCCAAGATGGCTGCTCGGGACGTCAACAGTAGTCAAAGCTGGATTAGTGAACGGTTTATTCGCACTTGTACTCACACTACTTTTCAAATTCTACTCGTGGACATGTTACGGTTACGGTGTTTGCAAGCGCAAAGTTCAGCGTAATGCGTTGCTATCAAATGGAACTACTGCCCACAGTTGCTACACTGATACCACAGTCACTCTCCTCTCCAGTTTCGAAGTAAGTACAACGTCGCAGTATGCTTTATATATCAGTTAGCCCAACCAGTAAGACACACGCTGTGTGAAAACTAATAACACATCAGTAATGACTAAAGGCTAGACAGGTAGCTTGCTGACAACTTGAAATTAACCACATTCACAAGCAACAAGAGGAAAGTAGCTGAAAACAGTTTAGCCTAGCTACATTACAAACAAGCTAGGAACTTCTTCTAGTACCCCCATCTACACCAGATACTTGGTACAGTCCGGGGCTCAGGTGAAGGTGCCAGTCATTTCCAACAGAGTGGTACCTGAAAGACATGAAAATTATACTGAAGCAAAAGTAGGCAAAGTAAATAAAATAAGCACTGACATTAAATGCGCATGATTAATTCATTGTTTTTGTATGCCAAAAACTAATACTTCTACAATGTTTTGGAGCTTGATTAATTATATAAAAGTTGCCTTATAAACCTAACCATGTAGAGAAAATTCTAAATTAGGATGAAAGTGAGGGTGAGTGGAATGATATTATCCAACACTTGACTGCTGAAGTGGCTGAGGCTTGGTACATACTTTTAGTGTTATCTACCAGTTTTAGTAACATACTTCACACAAACACTTTCATCAAATGACATTAGTTTTGAAAGCATTACTTTGATTTCACAACAGGTTGCCAAACTCTTTTTTGCATTAACACTTATTTTCAGTTGTGAAAATGTTTTGTAGCATCGATAAAATGGTGGTGAAGTGCCTTGATCCTTTACCTTTGTAAACACAACAATTAGAAGTAAAAGTCCTGCTTTCAAAATACTGTTTAGGTAAAAATGCGTCATTATTGTCAAAGTATCCAACGTTAAAGTTCTTACTTTATAGTAAAACATCCTCTGTGACTGATACAGTGCATATGAACTACATTATTAGATTACTAATCATAAAGCTAATTTTCACTACTCTAAGTAGTCAAAATAAGTTCAACCACTGAAATTGGTATTTATAGTTTGTTTTGTTTCTCTCATCTCTCTTTATTTGTGAAAAAAAGAACAAAAAAAATGTCGTCGCTGGGCCAAAACAATTTATTAGATGAAATTAAATGAAAAGTGATGTCACCCTAAAATGGTTGGGAACCACTGGTTTGGCACTTCATTTTATGAGGTAATTAATGTAATGGACGATGAGTATGAAGTAACATAAAATGTAAATGTAAAGTGAAGCACAGATACTGTAAAATTCGCCTAAGAAGTACAGTACTTAAATAAATGTTCTTTCCACCACAGCTTGAAAGCACCTTGAGCCCACACAGTAATTTGCCACCATTCTCATTTGCTTTTTCATCAACGTACTAAGTGTAATCATGTCTGCCCCACAGAGACCATTAGCAGCCATGGCAATGTCAACACACATAGAGGCTAGATAATTCACTGATCTAATTTCTGCATCACTTCTGAGTACTTCTCTCTGTGGCACTGTCAAGTTATTTAACATTTAATATCACGCTGCATATTTAAGCACAATCAACTTGCTAAAACTAATTGTGGATCCAATACTCCACACAAATAGGTGGGTTACAGTCCTAAAACATTTTTACACAGGCATTTAAATCCATCAGAGCATTGCAGCCTTCAAGATAAAAAAAATATATCTCACATTAAACTTCATGAAATCATGTTGGCAACAACATCACTCGAACAGCCAAAAGAGAGTGAAGAGGAAATATTAATAAATAAACTCACAAAAACTAATTTGGCACTTGTTTGAGGAAAATATTGTTGCCATAGTGAAGCAGAAAGAAGAAAGAAGTAGAGGGAGATAAATCGCAAAGAAAAACGCCATGTTGAATGATTTTCACTTGCTCTGCTTTGAAAATGTCTCTTGCATCAATCATGTGCATTATCCCGGTGAGTGAAGCCACAGATTTTCCATTTCCTCGGGGTTTGCTGTTCAATGCTGTCAGTATAAAAACAACCGCTGCTGGGTGCAGGCAGCCGCACAGCTGACCCCTGCTGCAGCACTGCGTTGCCTCCCACACTCAGATGTTAAGCCTTCCAATGCCCCCGCACTGAGCATGCTCACACGAACCTGCTTTTGGATCTCTACACAGGAGTTTAGCAGTCATCTGTACGGGGAACGATGAGAAGTGACAGAAACAGTGGGAAGCCATGGAGGTGAGATATCTGGCATTATAAGGCAAAGTCAACAGCTACACCCACACAAAAAAATACACACAGGCCCACAAACACATACACAGTATACAAGCATGTTCTAATTTGGCGTCTGTTTTTCTATATACACGTCTCAGGTAAATGGATCAGTGTGAAAATTAAACCTGTGTGAAGAACAAGTGAAATTTATTATAACTTCATTATCAGCTCAGCTCTATGAAACACAACAAGCATGTTATTACCCCTGCTGCAGCAAAGCTCATATAGGTGCAATCAAAAAGTGCCGAGGAAGCTGAATACACATAGAAGATCTAATTGCAGTAGAGATAATGGTATGAACATATCTTACAGCCTTTTGGGTAAAAACAAGAAATTTGCAGATTACGCTGAGATCCAAAGTGTGGCTTCACACACTATAAATTACGTGTTTATTGTGAACAATTGGCAAATATCCACAAAATCCCCTCCTGGTGCAGCCTGCAGAAGAAATTTGTTTAATTATCCATGGCAACTGCTGTCCTGTTCAGGTCCACTGGGGACAATTAGGGTGCGTGGCTTAACACACACCAGCCAGCACTCCAATCAAACGCAGAGGCAGTATTTACAAGCTTACAATGCAGGCTTACATGGCTGTGGAGAGAAGGAGTCTTATTTTAAGTTTTGCACCTCACCACCCACCTCACCTCCTACTCAGTTGCATAATGTATGAGGTTATTTAAACACACTTGGGCTTTGGGCACCAATTGGACATGGATGATGTAAAGATTATAAGCTAATTTATGAATTATGGAACGAATTTCAAATATCCTAAATTAATGAGCTCTCTCCTTATTTTCTTTTACCCTATTCTACTTGATCTTTGAACTGAGGAGAGTCAATGTGGACTGAAACACCACCTTATATGCACCTTAATTACATTTAAGAAAAAAAATCTTCAGAGTTTTTTTGTCATTTTTTTCTACTCTCTAATCTCAAAGCTGATTCTCTCTGTCCAGCAACTACATTTCTGAAGGCTTTTGAATTTAATGGATTGAGTGGATTTTAATGAATCATATAGACCTCTTAAACTCTGTTGCCCTCTAACAGTCAGTCCAACACATTATATTGTGTCTTTGAGGATCCTTGCAGAGAGTTCACCAAATTTAGTGCCTCGTCTTGTCCAAGTAATCCATCATTGCTGACAAGATGTTTATGTCCCTTCTCTCCAAGGAGAAAGAATGTTTTGAAACTTCATGTCTGTGGTGTGAAAGCTGGTTTATGCTGCCATCTGGTGGAAATACATTGTTTGGTCAGAACAGGCCAACTCTGTCCTGTAGTCACTCATAAAAGCTGCAGCGTACCCAATGTGTTAGACCACAGATCTAACAGCATATGTTTGTAAAAACAGTGAAAAATGTGCAAGTTTATACTCAACTAGTCAGGCTGCATCTATTCAAATATCCAAATCCTTAGAAAAGGGCCGCAGTTTGATCACTTCCAAATTTACCCACTAGGGGACTCAGACTTGAGGCTTTGGCATTTGTAATTTGGCTAAACATCATTTTATTTAGGAGTATCTTCTTCGTGTCAGTTTTGATGGCATCTCTACTTTAATGACTGCTCAACATGATGCCACAATAAAAATAAAGAATAAGTGAATAACAGAGCCCAGAACCTTTGTCAGTCCTTTGCCTCAACTGTGAACATGCCACTGCTATAGTTTGCCTGTTGGCCTTTTGTTGCACTTGTTCTTCTACCCTGCAGCCAATGCTCTTCCCCTTAACTAAAAAAAAGCATTTTTTTTTTCTGTAAAAGTCCCCTATCTCATATTAGGGAGGCAGTTTTCCACACATCCATGTAAAAAAAAAAAAAACAGCCATAAATGTGTTCTCAGTTCCTAAAAAAAAATTAAATTTTGATAAAATACAGCTTTTAAACAGTGGAGTAATGAATATAAACTGAAGCAATCTAGATTTTGAAACTAGAAAGTCACAACCTTCAAAGCTGGGGTCACAAAAAAGTTGATATTGTAATTCAACAAATTATGAAGATCCAAATGATATCGAGTAAACCTGGGGACCTTGAGCACATGAGGGTCTGGGGCCCTGAGCAGCTGCCTACACTTTGTCCAGTAGATCCACAGACATGACCACATGTAAAATCCCAACATGTCATTTTTTGCACATTGGTTTTTGCACAGATACAAAGCAAATGCGGTTTTCAAACATGAACCTGGCACATAGCATACAGTATGTTTTAACATTGCGATGCTGTTTTTTTCTTTCTGCTCTGCAAATCCATGCTGTAAACACATTGGCTGCAGTAACAAACCTCTCACCATCAGTCCAGCATTGTTTTCCCCACTGTGTAGTACATCTAAAATACTGTGTAAAGATACATTTCTGGAGTTTTCTGCTGAAATGGCAACCCTCAAAAACACAATCCGTCTCTGTTGTTTAACACTGTAAACACGTACCTGGTTCTACCTGAGTGAATTTCCCATGTTCCACTGACACAAATAAATAATTGTTCACTCATAGAACCACACCAAAACAGTAACAATGTAATAATTAATACTGAGATAAAAAAATGCCGCTCTCTGTGCAGCAGGCAGCTCTTTTATTTATCTTTGTGCTCTAGAGATATAACACCGGAAATGATAGTGTGCGAGTAAACAGAGATAACCACAATGAAAATGAAAGACTGAACATCTGAGATTACAGAAGATATCTCTCTATCAGGCCTTACATGAATAATTAGACAAGCACAATATTGGATTAGTACACTTCTGAGCCAGCAATACAGTTTCATGAAGCACACGATGACGCACACTGCATGGCACCATTGAAGGTCTGTCAGTTCCTTAATTCAGTAGAAACATCATTATAAAAGACATTTTGAATCCATTATGTTTACCAACAGTTACTGGAAAATCTCATGTGGCTTCATTATCTTTGTTTTGTCCTTTTGATCTGAAGGTTAAGTCACAGCACACTATTTATCATCAAACATTTACAGACGCACAAAGCCCAGACTGATCAGGTTAAAACAGATATAGCCAGCTAATAAATGGGACTTGCCATATAGAATACATTGTAGTCAAGAACTAGCACATCTTAATAAATGTTTGCATTAATTACTTATATGTAATAATGTATCTATGATGCTTGATATGAAATAATTAAATGCAAATACATTTGCAACCTTGAAGACAGAGATCAGTAATATAATGTATTTAGTTTTTGGCAACCAAATAATTATGTTTTAAGCAATAATTTATTAGGTTTTTAAAAATAATTTAAAAATAAGAAATGTTCATTCTCGTGCAATATCACATAAATGTCAAATGATTTGACACTGGTTCCCCTTAGAGTATTCACAATAATTCTGAGTTTAGCAGCAGGGTATTTGCTCTTAAAACTAACATTGTGAACATATTTGCTATAATAAAGCATCAGGCCCAACAGCAGGAACACAGTGCAAAAATCAGTACATCTGTCATTACTGAGACTTAAATCTTTTAGGTTTCAAATATTTTGTATGTCCGCCTTTATTTTTGAAGGGAGACTTGGCTTGGAAGATAGAGTTATTCCTCAGAGACTATTTTTTCAGCTGCTCTTTACTGTAGGGGTTGTGTTGCTCTGGCTTTCTCTTCAAAATACCCCAAAGATGTTGTGTTGGAATCAAGTCAGACAACATATTTGGCTAAACCATAGTTTTTAGTTTTTTTTTAGGAACTCTTGTGTGATTTTTGGCTGTGTGCTTTGAAATATCCCTCTTGGGCCAAGTTACTATACTCTGGGAGTCTTTTTATCAGCCAGTGTTTTGGTATATGCACAGGTGCCGTCTTTAAATATCATCTTCCCAACACCTTTTGCACTCGTGCAGTCCCATATAACACTTCCACCTCTGTGCTTCACTGTGGTAACTATTCCTTCACTGTGGTAGTCCTCACCAGGTTCACCCGAATCATGCTGAACCATGTTTGTTTAAATTTATCTTAGTCTTATCTGACCAAAGAATGTGCTCCCGACATTCATTAATCTTCTATTTATGATTTTTTGAAAAGTTTATACTGTATAGCAAGCAAATGTGTTCAAACACTGTAAAACTACTTTACAATATTTATATCATACACTGTCCTATACAATGTCTACCTCCATTTTTTATTAAAGTGTGAAGCATTTTTATTAAAGTGTGAAAACCATCTGTTTTTCAGAGCTAGATTATGCAAGTAGTGCACTGTCTGTGGTGTCATTTTAGGAGGACAACCACTAATACTCTTATTGTATGGATATGGACCCAGTAGACCATTAGCCCATGGCTTAGCATGAAGACTAAAGCCAAGGAAAACAGCTAGGTTAAATTACCAATGGTAAAATCTTTACAGTTTGCAAAATATGTAGTAGAAACAGAAATGAAAAGCCCGTTTATAATGGTGTAACTCTTAGCAATTGCCTTCACTTTGTAGAGTCTCGGTGTTGTGGAGATGTTGCTTGGCACCCAGAGAAGACTCCAGGAAATCACTTTTCCTGCTGAGATTTGATTTTTAACTGTACAGTAGCTACTGCAACATGTAAACAGCCATTTCTCTTAGTTCAGTTTTCATGTCTGCTCAAAGTCAGAGTTGGTGCATTTAAATAAACTAAGAAGAGCCCCATCTGATGGATTCCAGCTAGTTTTCACAGAGGCAGCTGTTTAACCTCCATGTGGCTGCACATGCACCACTCAAACTCTGACACTCTCATGCTGTGCTTGGACATGTTTGGCAGCAGTATCAGAACTTAAACTCATCCTCCTCAGGTCGGAAAACCCTAGAATGCTGGATTAATGCTACCTTAAAAACTGTCCAGCAACTCACTTTACCACTTCTAACACCTCTGCAATCAGACATGAATTACAATTAACAACTTTATTTATGTTTAATACAGTGGCTATGTTGCTATATCAGGTGTTGGCATGATCAGTTCTAGTTTCTGACCTTATTTTTGTGACGAAATGATCTTATGTCTTTTCCTCAGTGTCCTCCTTTCTACAAGGTTGAGGCAAAGGATATCATTACCTTTCTTTAGCTCAACAGACATGAATATTTAATTAGAATCACAGAAAGAGTTTGCCTTGTTACTGACAGTTTTAAAACAATTTTCATCTATGCAATACCACTGATGGTCCTCCTAAGCCATTCCAAGAAACAACCTGACACATCACCAGTGCAATATTCAATCTATAGTACAATATCTACAATGCATTGTGTGCATATTTGCAAAACTTAAGCAAAGAGTGAATGTCTCATTGGTATGGAATTTTACAATGATAAGTCATATTGGATTACATAGGTTTAGAAAGTCACTAATAAAAATACAACTAAGGAATAAAAATCCCAAAATAAATATATTTCTTAAATACATAACATTTAAATGTCACTGTTCTATCTATTTTAAACATATGAATATATATATATATATTTTTTTTTTAAATTACCTGTCAGTGATCTTTAATTCCAATTTTTCATCTCAAAGTTATTTTTGACAATTTGTGAAGCAGACTGCAATTACATTCCTCGTCGTTTCTCATCATTGTCTTACAACATACATAAAGGCAGCAAAATTGAAATTATATTTTAACAAGTTAGTCTTCACTTTGTTTTTCTTTTTACTTAATGCAATGCAGAGCATGTCCACTTGAAAAAGTCTTTAAAAATTGTGAAAACTCTGAGAATCAGCTTCACAGATTTAATCATTGCAACCATTCTTCATCATAGTTTAACCCTTAATTTAAAAAGGATGTGTAGTTCAGTTGCAGTTCATCTGTTGACGCATCCAGGAAGTCCTTTAGGTTGTCCTGCTTGGGTCAAGTCAAAAGTGCACATATTGTACATCATATCAACTTGCTGGTCACTTATTCACTTCCACTGCCAGAACTGAAGGAAGAGAAAATAAACAATTTGCAAACTTTTAACCACCTGTGTCTCCATGCAGCTTTCTGTAAAACTTACTGAGTCATCTATTCAGTCCTGGCAGCTCTACTCCATTCCATTGAAGCACACTGTTTTCTGCTTTTTCACAAGTGTCCAATAGACAGAAAGCCCAACACTGCAAACTTCCCTGAGTGTAAAATTTGATTTAATCACCAAACTGACCAGACCCGATTAATTAGGCACTTAAACAGTGGATTTGTACACGAACAAAAAAAGTTATGTAACATTTATTGTATTGTGCCTTGAATTGTATGATCTTTGGCACTTCACACTAAACATTTAACTGATACTGTAAATTGTTAGCTAATCTGGTACTGTGAGCAGCCAAGCGAATTTGCAATTCTAATATTTTACTGCTACACTACAGTCTGTCAGTGCAACAGGACCCACAGCATTTCATCTTGGCTCACTAGGAAAACCATTTCCCTCAAGTAAAGTGATGCTCTTGTCCTCAGTTTCTTTATCAACTGTGTCAATATGTTTCTTAGACTGTTGGGAGACCTTTTTGCCATTAGTGAAGGTTAATCGTTTATGCACAGATGCACGAGTAAACTGCAGTTTTCTGCAAGACGACCCTCGGCAGCGAAGCAGCTCTCCATAGGCCTTGCGGAAATCCCTGTTGAAGGCTGGATACAGGATGGGATTAAGGGCTGAGTTGAAATAACCCATCCACAGGACTATTGAGTGAAGGGTGTTTGGGGGGTTCGTCTTTTCTTTTATGCCCTTGCAGGTGAGGAAGGTGAAGTAGGGAAACCAGCAGATGACAAAAGCGCCCAGTACAGCTGCCAGGGTCACTGTAGCTTTGTGCTCTCGGGTTATGGCTGCAGTCGCTGTACGTGCAGATGATGGGGTGGTAGCACGAATACGCCGGGCCTGAAAAGATTGGTTAAAAGAAGGAAAGGGAGCCAGAGGACACAGAAAAGGAGATCTTAGGATTCAGCTCGCTTACTGACTTAATAATACAAGATGTACCCTGCCTAGTCATAATGTAATACAAGATGTACCCTTACAAGACAACGTGACTTTGGATGGATCACATTTGAATGACCCTTGGATGTGTGTGTTTCTGCTAATTTCCAAAATAGTAACCTAAGACAGTTGCACAAAGTAATTTAAGCCTTAAGGTATGACCTCATATAAGCCACAGCATCACATTTTACATAATCATAAGAAACACTGACCTGTTCTCGGGCCACTCTGAATATGCAAAGATACATTCCACACATAAGCATCAGAGGAAGGTAAAATGAGCCAAAGGTATAAATAAGAACATAGTTGTTATTCCATTCAAACTGGCAGTAGCGTCCCTCCTTGTCCTCATCCCCTATGCCCCAGTCCGAATGCTGCACTCTGTAGTCTGCTGTGTTCCAGCCCAGGTGGATGGGCACAAAGGACACAGCTACTGACAAGGTCCAGATGGCGGTGATGGCCAGGGTCACCCGTAGTGGGGTAACTCTCCGGGAGTGGCTAAGGGGAGCTGAAATAGCCAGGTATCGGTCCACACTGATTGCCAATAGGGTAAGGATGGAGGCTGTACACAGCATGACATCCACTGAGATATAGATGTTACACAGGGCTCCTCCGAGGGGCCATTTCCCACTGCGCAGCTCCACAGTGGCAGACAGGGGCATCACCAACAGGCCTAGCAGGAGATCTGTCACTGCCAGCGACACAACAAAGCAGTTTGCAATGCGCCACAATCGACGGCTGAGCCCGACGGCTAAACACACCAGCACGTTACCGCCAATGGTCAGAATGATGAAGAACACTAAGACCAGCCAGCGGAGAGCTGTGGAGATCATGATGCCCTCCTCCTGAGGCGCTGGGAAACAGTGCTGCTGCTGCTATCTCAGTAGAAACTGTTCAAAAGGACACATCCACGTATCTTCAAACTTTCCCAGCTATTGCTACAAATTCACTTTCCTCTCAGGCAATCCTTTCCATGGTGCCTTATTCAAAGGTAATCAGGTTCAGTAGGAGATTAGCAAGTGGAAAGCACTTTTCCACAGTGCCACTGCCACAGCCTCTGAGGTGCGCATCCCTGGTTAAGAATGAGAACAGCAGTGATTACTTTAAAGTTCAAATTTCTTCATATAAATGACATTTTATTACTTGCATACTTTAAAAGTATGTTTATCTGTTGGACATTTAATGAAATATTTTAACTGCAGCTGTGAGTTAATGGTCATATTACCAAAAAAGAGTCATTGAGGAAATGACTGACAGAAAAAAACTATGTACAAGGCTTAAGAACATAGTTTTCTGTTATAGGGTACCCTGCTACTTTCCTCACTCACTCCTCCCCTCTTGCTGCAGCTTGAGCACACCAGCTCCCTACAACTCTTCTCAAACACTGAAACTACGTTATGCTCCAGAAGAGCAAGGAATAATGTTGTAGTAATTCAGCCAGGCATGTACTACTAGAAACTGATGAAGAATAAGGAAACAGAAAGTCTCCATCTGACAGGATTGGTTCTCTAGGTTTGTTGTGTATAAAACCCTGGCGATCTGTGTTTTTGAGATTGTCATATAAAGGGTAAACCTTTTAAACATTTAATAGCTAGACTGAATATATATTGCACATATCTGTAGTCTTATTCATTTTAGATAAAAAGAACATTTCAGATATCTGCAATGTCATTCTTACAGGGACAAATTCCTGTGTATAGTGTTTCTCATTAAAGATATCTATAATTTAGCCGCAGATATCTGCAAGTCACATTGGAGATATGTGCAGCTGAATCGTGGCTAGTTGTAATTCCAATTTCAGATATCTACAGTACAATTCTGACAAGTCATAATTCTACTTTACAATATCTATGAATCCCCTTGGTTCAGGATATCTACATCCCAGAAAAAGGACAGGTCAAAATGATATTGCAGACGTCTCAAACTGGTATTCTGCCTAGTCATAATGTAATATATCTTCAATTAGAGTTTTGACCAGACGAGGTGGGGACAGCTTGCTTTTCGGACACAATATGGTGCTGCAGCCATAATATGGAAGATGGAAAACCATTGCACAGTCACGTCAGAGCAACTTGAGGCCAAAGTTGCAGTAAATTTCCACCAGAAGTCTTTAAAAATGAAGCTCTCACTTACTCACTTACTGATAAGCACTTTTTGTTTTATGGCATGCTCTGAAGATCTTATCCCCTCAGCGACTATCACTGCTTCTGCTAACACTGTTCAGATGCTTTGCTGGACTAATATCCAGTGGGAAGCCTCTCACAAGCATTGTCATATGCAACAAATTGGACTAGTCATAATGACATTTAAAGTATCTGCAACTAATAGTCTGACCAGTCAAAACTAATAACTAACTACTTAAAAAATGATGCTGATGTCTGCACTTTCAATTCCAGATAGTCAAATGCAGCTATTAAATGTTAAAACGACTCATAGTCATTGTTAGTTTCAAGGTTGAAATACTTTGCCACGGTGCTTATTTTGCTAATGATGTATCTTCAAGCATATTAAAAACACCACATGGACATGACAGCAAGGTAAAAACCTTGATTGTTATTGAAGGGGACCTTTGAAATTAATCCCTTTTTCTGTTTTAATTTATTTACAGTTTAAAGTTTATACTCTTTGTATGAAAAAAAATCATGCAAACCAGCCTTTCTTTATGGGGGTAATGGATTAAATGACATGTGATGACCTGTACAATGCCTTTGACTCTCTACTCTAAGCTCTTTAGTTGTTGGATTAAAACAGGGATGATCATTGAGATAATTTCCTATATCCTATCCCAATCAGTAATTGCACAGATGTCTAAGCTGATTGTAATGAAACGTAATTTAACAGACTGTAAATATCCTTCTCAATATACATTCAGTGGCCAAAATTAAAAATATCTCAGCCACATTCATGCAGCTGGCTTATGGGTGGTGTCATGTAGCGTACATCTCAGGTTCCTGTAATCTAATCTCATCTTCACGAATCACACCAGTTTGATAAAGTCACATTCACTGGTGCATAAATACATTCATCTGCATCCATACCAGAAATTTCAAAAACACAGTTAGCCTTGTAGAGGTACACTGAAAAATATACTAAAAAAATAAATAAATAAAGTCAAAACTCAAGAGCACAATACGCCACCATTTAGATTCAGGTCACCTTCAGTATCACACTACACTCTTATGTACATATGATCTTCATAAAGTGGCCATCCACCCACAAGTTAAACACACAGTATCAACTTCCTCAATCCTGTTGCACTGTTCTTGTACTTTCAGCTGTTTGTCACTTTGATATAGTATAAAACATATAATCCTTTTCCTTTGCTTATTGTACTTATACCTCTATCCATTGTAACGCTTAAGAAGGTTATGCTCATCCTGCAATATCTCTCGCAGACAATTTTATTGTATGTAAATTTTGCTGAAAGTATACATTTTACAAATTAAACAGCAATCTTCTTAATGGAATTTGGCAATAATTGGTCTAGATACATATATCTATGAAATAAGAACTAGACCTGGATGATCTACGACACTGCCAAGATAAAGAGAATGAGCCTTCGCATACGTTTATAATGAGGTAAGGGAGCTGGTCCCTAGAGATGAGATTATTTACTAGAGAGGGGAAGCGTAGGCTGCGCTATAATAGCACTATCAGGGTGATGCAAGGCAAGATCTTAGAAACTAAACATTCTGTCCCAGTCTAAGGAGTCACATAAACAAATCTAAGCTCTTTAAGAAGTGGATGATTTGACAGAAGAAAAACAATGCTGCGTATCTGACCACATATCCTGCTTTTAAAATAGATTAGAAGACTTTTTTTTTTTTTTTTGCTGTTAAAGGCAGACTTCACTGAGGTCTTTAAACCTCATTTTGCCTCATGAAAGCTGAAAATAAATACTATAGATATCAGCTTTCACGATATAAACTGTGATCAAATGGGATCAACAGAGTTGTTCTTTTTTTTCACTAATGTGCTCAAAACCCCAACCATCCTGTTGTGCAGAAGCTGAGCAAATACTGATGAATGTAACTCATGCATAGCTTTTAAAACATTAAACAAGCAATACACTTTCCAGTAACAGCTAATTTAATTTGATGACGACAACCTAATATTTACTTTCATTTTCCATTTGTTCCCCCGCATCACCCACAAGCTTTAAATGCATTTAAAACTGAAATTAGACACATGATAATGGGCACAGATATATAATGCTGGGTTTCAAGTGTTTTATAAGCAAGTAATGTTCAACCTGTTGTGACCAGTGTAGCTGCCCAGAGCTGGTCTTTGACAGTTATATGTACTGTGTATCTTTTAGTGCTATTTTAGTTTACTATCTTATCACAGTACGGCTATTTAAAGTTCTATAAAGGCAAATGCTCCTATTAAGCTTTGATGATTTGAAAGCAGAGTGGGCTTTTAGAACAGCAGACTGATACTGTTAATGGTACTATAATTAAGAGGCTACATTGTCTGAAAAAGGTCATGCGGTTATGATTCATTATTATGACACTAAATGCACTGGGTCTGGTCAATGAGGCCAGCATGGATGTGCTGAAAACAGCAGTTCCTCAAATGTCCACTTGATTCCCATAGACCCCAATATTAAAATATCCAACTTATATTAGAAATAAATATGTTTACTGTACTATACTATGCAATACTATGCTATGCAATGACTATACTATGCAATAATATGTTATGCTATGCTATACTATGCTATGCTATACTATACTATTACTGTGTTATCCTATGATAGACTATACTTTACTATGTTAAACTATACTATACTTTGCTATACTATACTATGCAATACTATACTATACTATGTTATGTTTTACTATTACTATACTATGCTATACGATACTGTACTACACTATGCTATACTATTGCTATGCTATGCTGTGCTATGCTGTGGTATGCTATACTATACTATACTATACTATACTATACTATACTATACTATACTATACTATACTATACTATACTATACTATACTATACTATACTATACTATACTATACTATACTATACTGTACTATACTATACTATACTATACTATAACCACTAACTGAGCTTGTGTTATCTACAATAATTTAAAACAAATTATTAAATCATGGCTATACCCATATAACCAACTTTGACCTATCTGGCCTCCTTGTGGAAGAGAGGAATGAAGGACATAAAGTTTTGGCAAACTTCTACAATCTCATATGTAGGATGTAAATCTTGTGTGGCTGCTTTATAGTTACTGTATGTCCCTCTGGACTGGCCCTTTAACTGACCTGAACTTAATTAACACAGTTACACAAGCAATGTGCTATGATTCGCACACCTCCAACTTTATGACACATGCTAAACAAAACAAACTGCTCATTTATGTTTAGTTTGAGAGCACCTATGTCAAATTTATTCTCACTGCAAAAGCAGAAAAACCCGACGGACGTAATGTGTTTCTGCAGGAAGCTCTTTATCATGTTTTCTAATTGTGTTCAGGGTTTTCCCAGTAGAGTATAATTTAAGTTGTGAAGACATATGTGCTAATAGGAAGTGATGACACTGACAATGATAAGAGCAGCGGGTTGGAGGAAATTATCGAGGTGTTTAAACAAGAATTTCTATAATGATGACCTTAATAATGTGTGATAAAAGGACAATAGATAAACTGATATTACACAATTAAGCACATTTTAGTGCTACTTTTCACAGATAGATGTGCAAGTTAAATGATGATGTAATCCTTTAAATACACAGAAATATGCACTAAAATATTTGATGAAGGTCATTTTTGTTGACTGCAAGTTTTTTGGCTGAAGCATTGGACTTATAGTAACACTGACCATTTTTGCCTTTTGCCTCTCAGGTGCCATACAGGCTACAAACAGCACTCAGGGGTGAATAGGGATGTCAGTTTTTCAGGTAATACTTTTGTTAAACTTCTTCTAAAAAGATGCTACAGTTGAACATAATAATGTTATAAATGATCACATATTTGTAAGAAAAGTTGTAATATTTCCGGCCAAAGCTGAACTTCTTTTTTTTTTTGTATATTTCAGACTTGTTATTTAATGGACTGACTTAAATGTTTACATAGTAATTTACTCACTAATAGTTCCCTAATGAGGATTTTACCTTTTTTTCCCCCATGCTGTAAGTTAATAATTCAAAGGAGGCTGTGTTTCACCTGGACCTTGCCTTTCAGGGAATCCAAGGTTTTAATGTTTCTCAATAGATTTCCCTCAGGGATACACAGTTCTTGTTTCCATGGCAACCTCATTTGTTCAGCACTGACCAAGTTTAGATCGAGCTGTGTCCCCGGTCATCTGGCCACCTTCATTTAGTTCCATAAGAACAGTACCTTAGCAGTTATAGGCCATAAAGAGTCAGAGACGATTTTAATACAAAACTCTAATAAAAGCCATTGATGTTTGGCTCCACTGTCAGTTTGTTAGGTGACTTGTCACAAAAAAAGGGAGCAGATGAAACATGACACTATAGTACCATGAGTGACCTAAGATCATGTTACACTTCATTGTATTATTTATTTGCTTCACTTACAGTGGACTAGAAGTGGAAAAAAATGTTCTTATCAGAAAAAAAATCTAAAAAACAAGTAATAAAAAAAACTGAAAAAAGGAAAAAATTGTGTGCTGTATCTGCTGCATGTATATATACACAGATATTGCACTGAAGGCCAAGTGTAAACTTTGGCCACATGCATGACTATACACTACATATCAACTTGAATAAGTAATAGTTGATCCTACAGCAATGCACAGCATAGATCAGTGCTTATTTTATTACTTATTGATGCCAATTGAGAATTATAGATTGTGCAGCTACACACTGATTGGCTTGACATTACAAAGTATCTTTATCTTCTGAGATAACCTGATAACCTGAGCATAAAAATTCCCAGGCTCATAGTACAAATTAAGAAGGTAGTTGAGTCAACAGTAAGCGATAACAATGTGGCAAAACATCCGGGCTAGAAAGCCAGACGGTGGGCCGACATTAGGAATCAATAATTGAACATGTGAAAAGTGAAACCACTAGGAGCGGTAAGGTGAATCATTTGGTAACGTGACATTTAAGGAGGCGTTACATAATAATGTGTTCAGTGTCTTTGTGTTCTTGCTTCACGTTTTTGAACTGAGCTCCTTGCAGTGTTTTTTTTTTTTTTTTTTTTCTCTCTGCTTCATTAGTTTATCCGGACTATGTTGATTCCATTAGGCAGATCTCTAACATCTTTTCAGGGACACTTAATTGCTTTGCTGCTCATTGGAAAAACTCCCACATGATTACTGTAATTTTGACTGCTATCATGTTATTTATATTATTCAAATCTGAACTGATGTCAGAAGTCAGGAACAAAATAAAGTTTAATTCCTGGTGAAACAGTTTACTTTTGACTTTTGAGCTCAATTCAAATTAATGCTGGATTTAATTTGGACTACATCTGCTAACATATCGCTATAAGAATATTTATCATAACTGCACTTAAAACAACGTGACATACAAAAAAGCCCTGTATGCTGCTTTTGTAACATTTGATAGGATTAAAATGACCTAACCGGATAATCCAGTATTACTAACCACCCACATCCAACACAATTACACATGCAACACAATCCCAGTTAAATTACAAATGAGCTCAAATTTACCACACAAAGGCTTCTGACAAGTTTGTGCAAAAGCATATAACTTGCCTTCAGAGAGTGAACAATTTGCATTAAGGCTAGGAACAGCTGCTCTATACTGTTAGTGCTTAATCAACACTGAACCAACCACCTACATGTCAGCTAACATCCTGTGAATGTGTAACCAAAGAAAACAAGACGTAAATGAATCACAAAACACTTACATACATCTATATGTCTTCATTAAAGCTTATTGGAAGAATCTTTATCTTTCACAATGGGAATTTGTGTATGTAATGTTCCTGCTTACCTTCAACAACAAAAGATGTTGACAAAACCGTGTTGACTCACCTCACATGGCTTGTCCTAAATGTCCGTCAGATCGTGTCCTTCTTTCCAGAACATGAACATTCTCCTCTGATTCCTTGATCCTGCCTTAGTGTAAACTTACTTTTCTCTCTCTCTCCCTTCTGCTCTCTCTCCTCTCTCCCCCTCCGCCTCTGTTCTCATAGACCTGTAGACAGACGCATGACATTAGCATTTGCACTTCTCACTCCCTCATCTCCCACTTGTCACTAATCATTTGCTCATGGGCATTTCCACGATGTAACATATAAATGTATTTCACATCAGTAAAACAGCTAGGATTTACAAGTTTACAACTTGTTTTCAAAATAAGCGGCTTGATAGGAATCTTGTTATTTTTAACAAGCATGCAATATTGAATTATAATTTAATGTCATCATTGTGGAGTTCTGTTTGTGGCCTCCTTATTCTGCTTATGCAATATACAGTAAGTGAATGTAAGAGTAGGAGCTGGTGGAGCAAGATAAGTCACTCTTCATTCACCTAAGACAGCAGCTGACAGTAATGTCTCCAAATCAAGATGCAATATGCTTTTAAACACATATTGTCATTCACAATGCAACAGTGTACATCACTGGTAGCAATCAGATTACAGTAATTCGATTATATAGCTTTGAATTTATGACTTGTCTTTGCACAAACTGCCCCCCTAGCCCCCTGAAGTGTGACCACTATTTTAGAAGGAGAACACAGACGTAACACAGGAAACAGATATAGAATTTTAGTGACAATGTGACTCAGTGATGGTTATTAAGAGCAGCAGGCAACAGCTCTGTGAGACTGCACTTGGAAACAGCTTTGAGCCACATAACATCAGTGTGATCAAGCAAACATGCTGATGTTTATCAGGCGATGTTTGCAATGTTTAGTGTCTTAGTTTTTGAATTTGCTAAGTGGGACAAAACACAGAGTGCAGTTGGCTAATAGGAATGTCACTAGGTTTATTTAGTCATAAATCAAAGTATTGGACCTCGTTGATAATGGTGCTTTATTACAATTCATCCACATTTCATGGCAATAAATCAGATATTTGTTGCTATACAGCTATGTGGACCAGAGGGCAGAAAAACATTACCCTCCGTGGAGAACCAGACCATGGCTACATATAGAGTATATATGATGTGAAAAATAATGGTCAGGTTCAGTGTTTGACTTCTGGAGCTGAAGGGTATTTATAGTCCTTGAGGATACTCACAACAACAATGTGTCTTCTCAGAATCAAGGTCTGAACTTGGGAAAAATCACTGTCCTTGCTGTAGGTAATTTTCTTTCAGAGTAGTTTCAGCTGCATGACACACAATATGTCTCTCTAATACCCCAGTTGTTGCTCAGACTCTGTAATAATGAAGTCATTTCACCTTCTTCCATCGTAGTTAAGCTAACGGCTCTTCTGAAATAAATTTTGACAAGATAATTCATGCCAAAATTCTGACTTGGCCAAATCAGTGTACTTACCCCAAAATGAAAATAAGTTAATCATTGAATAAGCTTCAATAATCTTGCAGAGTAAAGAGATTAAACAATAACATGAGTAACTTGGAAGCTATATGGTCTGTGCTGAGTGTTTAAAAAACTCCCTTGAAGTCAGTGCTATTAGAGATATCTAACACTAAGGTCACATGCATACACCTTTAGATATATGCACAAAGGCATTAATCTTAAATGATGTCATTAAAGTAAAGTAAAAACTAAATGCATGATTAATCGAGGGCTCAGAAAGATTACAGACAGGAAGGTCAGTATTTTAGTTGATGGGAATCTTAAAGTCCTTTATCCAGAGGGAGCCATTAAACATGCGTATTTCGGGAGGAAGAGAAGCCTGAGACTCACAGAGGCTGTTTAGAATATTTGTTCAACTAGAAATAGCAGTGTGCTATGCTTCATACAGCTGACTAGGTCAATAAGGTGACAGATAAATTTCTCAAGTGAAGCATTAAGGATGTTAGGTCAAAGGGAAGAAGGACAATGTTTTTTGTGACTCTAAATAATGACTAAACAGGAGTAGTTTGGGTGCACTGGTCCAGACATACACCCTCAGTAACCCTGTAAAAATCTTATTATCAAAGTCAAAGTCCAACCTAAAATGTGGTATTATTAGCAAGGATTCACATCTCACAGCCAAAAGGAATCACACAGTAGCAGACATAAAATGGGATCAGATCAGTGACCAAATCAGTGTATTATAATTTAAAATGTAAGTAAAACTAGGTTGTTTCCTTTTGTAAAGACAGACAAATGTTTCTCTAGAGCTGTTAATGGTAAAAATCACTGTGGAAATGGAATGATTATCAGCAAATCAGTTTGTCTGGGAAAAAAACTATAAATAAGGCAGTTATTTAGCAGTTACCAAAAAATGTGACTCTGTACGGTAGAAATATTCAATTGTCTCCTCAGTTTTGATATAAAATTTTAACAACTCTTTTCTCCCACCTACTGGACATAAGTGGGCACTGAGGAGGGGCATCAACTACTGAACTGTGGAAGACAGATGGAGAACAAAATCCATTTACTTACAGAATATAAATTTTTATAGAATATTCAGAATATGAAAAAAATATGCTTAATGTAACTACTTAAATATGTAATTAGTGTACATATTATTTACTGCATTTATACACAGAACATTCTTGGTAATAGGCTGGATCTTAAGTTTTAAAATATAAATGGAAACAGAGTGGAAGCTGGAACCCTGGGAAAAGACTTTGATTCGCAATTGTTTCAAAAATTGCACGTTTAATTCCTGTCAGCTAATAATTATTGTAATTGTAATGTTTTAGATTACAGCCTGCAACATATAACATTACTCTGGAATTCCAGTGTAATCATTGTTACTAACGTTGTCCCAGTAAAATATGTACCAATAACAACATGTGTATGTACTGGGGAACAAGATGTGAAGTTACTGAATAAGGTGGTAATAATTCAAGATCTTACAAAGAACATATAAAGTAATTGTTTTTAAACTACTGGGTACCTATTGTATTACTTTAAAGATTGATGTGAATTTGCTGGTGAGATGAAAAACAGCTGAGACAATCTTCAGAGACCGACAGTTTCCCTGACAACACACTGTCCCCTGGCCTTTGCAAAGCAGAGCTTTTTTAAGTACCCCAAAATTATAAAGGAACAGTGTGGTTTGCCTGTTTGTTGGATGTTTTGAAAAAAAATCCTATGGTGGAAAGAAACTAAATACATTGAAAGGTTCTTGAACTTTACTTGAGTATTACCATGTTATACTACTTTATACTTGCACTCCACTACATATTGGAGTGAAATATTGTACTTTCTATGCCACTATATTTTGCAAAGAGCTTCAGGTACATTTAGGATGAAGATTTTACACAATGTGTAATGTAACAAGCTTTAAAATACAACCCATTGTTAAAGACTGGACCTGTTATTTCCAGCCTTTTATTTATTGTTTTGACATTCCAAAAACAGTGTTCAGTCAGGGTCATGTTTCAGATGCTGATGCTTTGTGGAGGCAGTAAAATTAATATCCATCTTGGTGTATGATGACATTATAGAATCTTCCAGTTGTCGAGAATCTTGGACCATTACAAGACTATAGAATACAAGAAAAGTCCAGAATCACTGCCTGTGATGACATTGTCATCCCTTCAAGATTCTAAAGTCTTGATGAATGATCACATTCTGAAATGCTGAAAAATTCTAGAATCTCAATAAGTGATGACATTCTAAAATCTGTCAACATTCTAAAACCTTGGTGGTTGACAATATTCTGAAATCATCTAGCATTTTAGAATCTTGGCATTTGATGAAATTCTGGATTCAAACAACATTCTCAAATCTTGACCTATGATGTGTGTCGAGAATCCAACAACATTCTAGAATCATTGCCCGTGATAACGTTCTAGAATCTAAAATTCCACGACATTCTAGAATCTGCTAGCATTCTAGAACACTGGCCTATGACAACATTAATATTCTAGAATTGTGGCCCATGACAACATTCTACATACCAACAACATTCTAGTATCTTGGCCGTTCACAACATTCTAGAATCTAACAAAATTCTTAAGTCTCGGTGTACGACAGCAATATAGAATATTACAACATTCCAGAATCTTAGTGTAACAGCATTCTAGAAATTCACAACTTTCTAGTATCTTGGCGTATGACAAAATTGTCGAACTTTCTACAATTGTGGCCTATGACATAACATTATGGAGTGTCACAACATCTTATAATATTGGTGTATGACAGCAGTCTAGAATATTACAACATTTTAGAATCTAACAATATTCTAGAATGTTGATGTCGCACAACCTCCTAAAATCTTACAATATTTCAGAATCCTGTGTATTACAAAACTCCAAATATAAAATCATTTCAGATTCTTGGTGACAACATTTTAGAATCTTTCAGCATTGTAGAATCTTGGACTTTGAAAACATTCTACAATCTAAAAACATCCATAACATCTCAAAACATAAAGACAGTATTCTAGAATCTGACAACATTATGGAATCTTTGTATATGATGACATGCTAGACTCCAACAAGATCCCAGAGCCTGGGCTTGTAAAGACATTCTAGTATCTTGCAGCATTCTAGAATCATGACAGTCTAGACATTCTTGCATCTCACAAATTTGTAGAATATTTATGTATGATGACATTCTAGTATCTGTCAGTCTGGAATTATGCCATATTATAGAATGTTGTAACATTAGAGAATGGTACAACATTCTATAATCTTGATGTACATGTATGATGAGATACAGTAGTTCAAACTAGCTCTACCTGCAGCAACTACAACTTTACCATGGTACGGACACACTGATGCTCATTGTGATGCACTTTTACAGAAATAGGATGCCAAATTTTTCATGCAGGACTTTTACTTGTGATGGAATGTTTTTACAGTCCTGTACTGATACTTAATACTTCATTCACCACTGAGAAAAATCACATCACATATCTGAAGTGATGCAAAAGTCCTCACTCCCTGAAACATGCAGAATTTAAACTGTACCTTGTAAAGTAATAGAATAGGTACCAAGTAGTTAAGCAATAAACTAAGTTCCTTCCAAACATTCTGATTATTCTTGAGTAGGTCATACACACCCTATAATAATAGAACAGATACCAGTAGATAAATAATAAGGATAGTTCTCTACAAGGTTCTAAACTGCTGTCTCTCTTTTCCATAACTTCAAACTGTTATCTGTTATCTTTCTTCCTGCTGGGGCCACTTGCCAGGTCATCATTGTACATGAGAAATTGTTCACAAATGATCTTACCTGGAGAAATAAAGATTTTTATTAAAAAAAACAAACAAACAAAAAACCAAACAAAACTTGTTACCCAGTACTATATATGCACTGGACTGGTACATATTTTACTGTTACACCGTAAGTGCCAAAGTTTACACCATCATTTTGGAGTAATTGTCTTTTATGTTGTGTGCTGTAATTGGAAAATTTTTCTTTTTTTTTTTACATATTTACTTATTCTTTAGTACATTACACATCTAATCAACAGCTCTTTTCTGACAACAGTAAAATCCTACACACACATCATCATTAATTATATGATACAGTGTGCAGTAGTAATACTCAAAGGCCATTCCTCTTCTTTGTGTACTTATTACTCACATATTTTAACTAAGGGCTGCTATTGCAGTATTTTCTGCAATATATTATTTGCTATTTAAAGTTGGGACAGGATCTTCTAGCTGTCTGCATATGTACAAACCCACTTTCTCCAAGTTTTGTTTATTTGTAATTACTTACATACTTATCACTATTACACATCACTCTGTTCTAATTTCTTGTCAGTCCCTATATATGTGTGTCTAATCATGGCCAATACTTACTGCCAGTGAAAATGTTTATTTGTGCACTTTATAAGAGGAGTCTGAGCAATTAAAAAGGTCTCGCAGCTGTGTTGTCTGTCAATCACCGTTACTCACAGTGCTGCGCTAACGAGATGTGAGTGAGCCTGAAGAGATGTTTCTGGCTAACAAGCTTTTTCTCACTGTTTCAAGGCCTCTGGTCTGACCTGCCTGATGTTGCCGCTCTTCCAAATCCCAGCGTTCTATCATCAAAGTTGGCTTCTATATCAAATAAAAAAATACTGAGAGAGAGAAAAAGCCTTCTGTGATTCCCGACAGGCTTTTCCACATATACACCAATTAAGTGGTAAAGTGCTCTTTGGGTGGTGCTGATATTTTTTAATTTGCTGCTGATACGATGTAAGCTTCTGAACTAAACTTGGCAAGCATCATCTTTAGTATGAATGGAAACAAAACATATGAGGCATATATAGGGTTTAAAGTTAAATGAGTTTCTCAGTGGGTGTTGAAAAGTACCTGTGTACACCTTATAAGCGGAAAATGTAAATTTAAACCTCAACTGAGTAAATTTAAATAAAAACAAACAAACACTAAAAGGAATCTCAGCTTAAAATAGTTTATTGTTGATGTATGAGTAAAATAGACTGGATGTTGCACTAGTTGGTATAATAAATACTTTTAAAATTAGAAATGCTCATTTAACCCATATAACTGCTGCCATTATACAAATAACTTAGATTTAGTATCATCACTAGTTAAATATTAATAATTGAAAATACTGAAAGTCTACAGCTACATTCCTGACTCTGTGAGGCTATATGTGGAGAAAATTCTATATTATTTACATGTGATATTATATTCATACATTGCTCCCATGCTGATTTCTTCTATTTTATATGTTAACTTCAGGAGGGTGATAATTTAACTCTTGACCCTACGGTGAGAGGATCTGGTGTCTCTGTTATACTGTGAGGGGTGTTTTGCTGGCACAGTTTGGATCCACTTTTCCCCTTAGAAGGAAGAATCACTGAAAATCAATACAAAGTTGTTCTGAGGGCTCACCTTAATCCGAACAGTACGATGCTGTTGGGAGTGGCCACTTCCAGGATGACAATGCCCCTGTCCATAGGGCACAGGGGGTCACTGAATGCTTTGATGAGTATGAAAATTATGCAAATCATATGCGGTAGCCTTTGCAGTAGAGTCAAAACATCCCCACATCCTGTCAGAAGCTCTGATCTACTGTGGTTTGAGAAAAAGAAAGCAAGATAAGTGCAGAGATGCAACTCTGTAACTATGCAACTCTTCGACACAGAAATTCAATATAGCTAAATGCCATTGTCAACATGCCAACATACCCCTAGTGATGATGGTTCACACAGATAAATAGAAGGATTTGATCATTAGCACTAAACACGAACTACAGCTGATGTTAATGAGAATATCATTCATTTTGCAGGTATTAAGTCAAAAATTAATATAATGAA
This sequence comes from Amphiprion ocellaris, assembly GCF_022539595.1. Lineage (NCBI taxonomy): Eukaryota > Metazoa > Chordata > Actinopteri > Pomacentridae > Amphiprion > Amphiprion ocellaris. The sequence continues at coordinate 18,124,438 of NC_072779.1, read as the reverse complement.
TAAAATACATTTTTGATCTGGGTTGAATGTTAAGGCATCACCATAGTTGTTGCAATTCCAAGGGGGACATAAATACCTGAACCAAATTTCATGCCGTTAAAGAAAAATGTCAAGCAGCTTGTGGAGCTACTGTAGAGGAAAAATGAGGGGATCATCGCATCATTAGGAGTCCTTCTTTGTGGATACTACCTTTAAATATTTTGTGCTGATTCATATTGTGAATATTTTAGTGATTAAGTGAAAACTCAGACATGCTGGCACTAGATGAAAAGTGAAAGAAACCGGAATCACAGGATGGCCTCTGTAGGAAACATGCATCTTCATCTGACAGACACAAACTGATGAAGTAGTTTTTGTTTGTGTTTACATTTGGATTATGCATTATACCGCTGAGAACTGAAGAAATGGAATTGAAGTAATTAATCTAATGGTTGTTGAACATACAGCTGATGCATTCCAAATCTCAATATTCTGACCTGAACACCAACATGAAGTAAATTAAAACACAAAACATTCTCACTGCAACTGTTCATATATAATTTTTTTCAATGTATTTGTTACATGGTGTTTAATCTGTTACTTACTGATATGCACTGATAATTTTGTAGTATGTGTTTTGTGTGTGCAGTGTTATACAATGAACACAATTTCTGTAAATAAATATTTTAAGTCTGGCAGCAAGTGTGCCAGAAAAAAAAGCTAAAAATGACAGAATATTGTGACATAAAAAAAAAACAACAATTTTTTTTGTTTTGAATTATTTATATATATATATATATATATATATATATATATATATATATATATATATATATATATATTTTTTTTTTTTTTTTTTTTTAGCAGATTTAAATACAATTAAACAATGGAATTAAATCTTTCAGTAACGCATTGTAAACAACAAACCACTATTTGTAAAAGTACAGATTTCTAGTTTGGTCTTTTCTTTTCTTCTTCAACATTGTAAATTGATATTTCTATCCATAACTTTACTGGATGTTACCCATAGTTTACCAGAATTATTTAGATATCTATAAAATTTTGATTGTTTTCCGATTTAAATATGGAAAAAAATAAAATGGTGTAATTTTACAGTCAAATGTTGTAAAAGAACAGGTTACTATATGTTTAAAATGCAGATTTTTGATGTGGATATTGTTTTTAAGGCTAACATGCAAATTAATACTTTTTTCTGTTAATTTATTTGATACTATTATGATTGAACAAAACAGGAAAATCTGTACAATAATACAAATTTGTTTAAAAAAAAAATACAGTTAAAAACTGTTAAAATTGTTTGTCAAAGGGGTTGCCTTCTCAGCGCAAAAAAGGATATGGAATATTTTTAAGTAACGTCAGAAGATGTTAATCATGTTTAAAGGAACCATGGCTGCTGTGACAATGCATTGTTTGCTGATGAAGGAAAACAAGGTTATTGTATAATTCACACTCTAAACACGGCCCTAAGTGTGATGTGATGTGCCGACGACACTGGTTTCACACACACTTATTTATTCTTACCTTCATCTGACCTCACACACTGTTGAGTATGATGGAGGGAAGTCTGGTAACAGAACGCACTGACTACAGTGGAAATTGTCATGTTTGTTATACAGCATTATTAAGCCAAATTACATCATGTTTAGAACCACATAAAAGCTCCAGGCAATTGCCTGGTTTCTTGTATGGAAATTCAGCCAGTACTCTCTCCTTCCTCTTCCATTGTGCTCTGTCATATTACATTTCCATCCCAGGGGAATCCAATCTCTCACATCTCAGTGGATTACTGCTCCTCTAAAGCCCCTCTGGAGGACACTCGACCCTGAGAGGAGTGATAGTAAACCCCAATCTGCCCTTCTCTGCCCTGCTCTGCTCCTCATTGTCCCCAAGGAACACTGCCAGTGAGTCTCCATGTCAAAATGAGTCATTAGCTCTGTCTGTGAATCAGACCGGCAGCAATGTTTCCATATATAGAGGAGAAACAAGAAGAGTTGGGGGTGTTTATATTTGGTGGTTATACCAGAAAATAGGCTATAAATTAATCAAACAAGCTGAGGTAAACAGACAAATAAATACTAAAAAGTCACCTGCATGCAGTTCCGGCTGGCTGGAAACTTGGCAGAGCTACTGACTTTTTTTCTTTTTTTTTTTTTTTTACCACATTCAGCACAAAGCTGTTCGGCATATCTCTATCCACATATAATGAGGTCAGATTTACCACTTACTAATTTAGGCATGCTTACTTGACAACCACAATTCTGTCTCAGTGCATTATGAGGGCCACTGATGTAATTCAATTGCATATTACCTTCCTCGTGCAGACAAATAGATGCTGTTGCTAAATTTGTAATGCATTATCAAATTCACGAAATTGGGGTGAGATTAAGCCTTATATGTGGCCTAATTTCAAATGCCTAATAGTTATCTGGGATGACACAAAAGTACATTCAACTCCTCAGGTTTTGTTATGTTTGAAAATAGAACCAACCAATTTGCAACAGTGATATGATTGAGCTAACTATTCTATATTTCCAGCTGCTATATCAAACATATGTTAACACAAAGTAACTCAAAGCATCAGAGCATTTAAACACTTTTGAATATTTACAGCAGGTCCAGACCATCTTTAAAAGGCATCTGTATGCATAAAAAGTATATTTTGACACCAAAATCAACCAATTTCTGATTCTCTACGTGAATGGAATTTACTTTAAATGACCTTTTCTCCACACTCTTATAGTTAGAAACTGATTCCCATTTAACTGCCAATATTAGGAGCCAATATGGGACTATATAATAACATACTGTAAAAACATGTTTTTTTTCTGAAATTAAAGCATAAATCAAGAGGCTAATTATAATAGAAATACAAACATTTCTTAGATACATGTTAAACTTTTGAACAATTTCCCTCTGTATTTGCACAAATAACATTATTTATCTCAAATAAATAAATAAATAGGCAAATAGGGATCCATTAATACATTTTAAAATATAAGGAAAAAAACTGGTATCTGGTAAAAAGCCAACCATAAAACATACAATTGTGCAGTTACATACTGACAGTGGTTTTATCAGACAGGTAAGATAAGTTGAGCTTAAGTTCCCCCCATCACCTATCTGTTGTTAATGCAGTCTAACAGACTGATATCTGGACACAAGTTATATTCTGAAGCACATGCTGCATACTGATTCTACATCTTGTTAGTAAATGGTTCTACAAAGTGTTTTACAATGTGTTTCTCATTCACCCATTCACGCACACACACACACACACACACACACACACACACACACACACACACACACACACACGCACTCCAGTGGTAGCAGTCAGCCATCAACGGTCATCGTGTGACACAAGGACAGCAGCAGGGGAAGACGATCGAACTGTCAACCTTGAAATTAGTGGACAACTCGCTGTACCACCTGAGCCACAGCATACATGCACATGGCTGAGCTCTTGGTCAGGATCTGGGCCATACTTATTTACTGAAGATATTTTTCCCCCTCAAAAATCTATAAATCTGCCACAGTCTTGACAATTGTGAAAAAAAATACTCGGAATCTTTAGCAGTGTTTATCACAGCCTGTGTATTTGCTTTAGTAGTGTGCAGTTGTTTCAAAATATGGCTAAATACTGTAAAATATGTACAACAATTCAGAAAGCCCTGTCTAGAGTAGAGACCTGATTCAGGCAGCTTAGAATTTTATGAATAATTTTACACTCATGCTTTGAAATAGGCAGATTTTTTCATGAACTTCAATTTGTTTTTCTTTGGTTTCTAAATTATATTTGATAGACTACAACTTGTTGTACATTGCTGCCTTCTAGTTCACAATTTATAAAAATATGACTTGTTCTGATACTTTAGAATTCATTATTTTAGGTTTTATGGTATTGTATACATTTTTAAATGTTAGGCTTATACTTCATTCTGTATCCCAAATATTAAAATAAGGAAAATGTAATTTACAGGTAGGTCTAATGTTGATTACAGTATCAAAACTATATACCGTAAATACAGTATATTATTAGAAAGTGTAGTCACATTATCCAGTAATCAACTCTTTACAAATATTACATCCAACACTGTAAGAATACAGTAAAATACTATAATTTCACAGGAAAATTTGCCACAGTGTATACTTAGATCTAGTTCATATTGTAAGTTTGCTGGCAAGACTTTATTATGAAAGTATACTTTTCCCATTTGTATTACAGTATAATTTGCAGTGATTAGCCCACCATTCGTAGACAATTATCAACTTGGCATCTTCTGGACAAAAAAGAGAACTGTCTGCAGCAGGAGATGTGCCTCTGCTGTAATTTTATAAAACTCATAAGCAAGGAAAAACGCATTATCGTTATGTTTGCCAAGAGGAACAGAGTCAGTTTGGTTATATTACATAAACTACAACTCATCACGAAGATATTTAGACAAAGCTGTCAAATACCAAATCAAGAGTTTGAATTCCTAGTGGTAGATTAGGCTGTTTTTGAATTACAGAATGGTCAAACTGCCAATATGATGCAGTCCAAAATAAAGGGAATTATTAATGTCAACATATGACACCAGGACTCAGACGAAATTTCAGTCTCTTACTATAACAAAACATAAAAGATGAGGACAGAAAAGAATCCTCTTCCTTCCATTTACATTCTAAACCTCATCCATTACACTACCGTTCAAAAGTTTGGGTTCACCCAGATAATTTCATGTTTTTCATGAAAACTCACACTTTTATTCATGTGCTAACATAATTGCACAAGTGTTTTCTAATCATCAATTAGCCTTTCAACACCATTAGCTAACACAATGTAGCATTAGAACACAGGAGTGGTGGTTGCTGGAAATGTTCTTCTGTACCCCTATGTAGATATTCCATTAAAAATCAGCCATTTCCAGCTAGAATAGTCATTTAACACATTAACGATATCTTGACTATATTTTTGATTAATGTAATCTTCATTGAAAAAAATACTTTTCTTTCAAAAATAGGGACATTTCTAAGTGACCCCAAACTTTTGAATGGTAGTGTACATCTGTAGACTTATTTGCGCTTTCTTATGTCATTTGCACATCCAAGCACATTCTCATTTGCACATTCTGTTCATTTCTGTATGACTCTTGTATATTCTCTTGATTTTATTTAATTTTACCTTCACTTCCCTTCTGTTGTCATATTGTTTACCCCTTTACTGAATATCCATGCTGCTGTAGCAACTTCGTTTGCCTTAATTTCGGGGGATTTATAAAGTCATCTAAGTCTAAGTCTCATTTGTTGAAGTCTGTGAGGGGTTTTGTCTTTACAGGGAGACATGGAATTCAGCAATTAACACTCAGGGTGTCACAGTAACATTAGGAGCTCATAGTGCATCTCTTCGTGTAAAGCCTCATCATAATGACACTGTCAGAATTAATTTACTAAAAAAAAAAAACAAAAAAAAAACTGGCACTCATTTTCACACTAACTGCCAACAGATATTGCAACAGATTACAAACCTCAGCTGAACTGACTCAAGATCATCAGGCCAGATATCCAGGGCTGCTCAGTTTCACTGACAATCACATTATTAGTGTGACATTTGTAAAAACATATTCATTATGCATTCAGTATAGCATGCTGTATTTGCAGAAATTAATTTACAGTTCACTGTGCTGGAAAGAAGAATAACAGGGCCATTTGTACAGAACTTAAGTATAGAAAAATGTTTGTCAGTGCACAGCAGGCTGCCCAGGGAGAAGCACTGCAGTGGAAATGATTTTCCTCTCTGAAACTGTCCCACATGGGACCGACACGACAAAAAACCCCTCAAAAAACATGCATTATATATTAAAACCTTTATCTTGAAGAATTGCGGAAAAAGTAAATCTCCTCTGCTGTTCTGAAAGAAAGGTACCCATCTTAGCAGAAGGCCCTCGCTCGTATGTGTAAGATTTAAAGCTGTATTTGTCCAATGATTAGCATATGTTATGTTGGATTAAAACCATGCATGAATCATCAAGCATCATTGGTGCCTCGTAAAGCTTACGGTCGTGTAGAAATGCAAAAACATGTAAATGAGCACCAGTGGCCTTTCCAGGATAGCTGTGCATGTTTGGGTGATGCTTTCAGTTTGAACAAAAGAAGTGTTAGAGTAACCGCTTTGTCAAGATAAGGTTGTTTATTTGGGAACACCAAAGTCAGCAAATATTAGTAATCCCTCCAATAGTTATTGATATATAAGCCTGAACCAAAGTGGATCAACTGACAAACATTCCCATCCAAACAGACAAACCACTAGCATGGCTTACAACAGAGAGACGGTGCTGTTTGGTCAACGCTGCTGAAAGATATAAGGACAGCACTGCAGAGAGTTTATAACTTACTCAATGTGCCAGAAAAAAGACACACTTTATGAGCACTAAGGATAAGGAAGTACAAGTGAAAGTCATCAGCAAGGCAATGAAGCAGTTGGATCACTTCCTAAGTCTATTTATCTGCCATAAGTCTTGGAGACAGCAGACACCATCAAAAACTTTATGAATGTCAACCACATTGGTGTTCTCTTAAAGTTTCTTATGGCATCCTTTGGTTTATGACTACTTTACATACTTGCCTGATTGTTACTATTTCAGTCTAATCTGTACTTTATCCATCTATCAGCCATTACCATCAATCCTGTAGAGGGTCATGGGTGCAGGAGATTATTCCAGCTGACACTGGGTGAGAGAACACGAAGTCAAGCTCAAACATCATACATACAACTAATTTAGACTTCAGCAGTGAACTAATAATGTTTTTGGACAGTGTGAGGAAGCCACAAATTTCAGGAAATAAGATACACAAAAGAAGCAGGCTCACTGAAGAGATCAAATGAAATCATCACAGTTTTACAGGGAGTAAAACAAGTAACAGGTGTTGGAGTCTGGATGGCGCAAAAGTTAATATTTGAAGGAAAAGTCTGGCAAACTATGAGAATTCCAACTGGAAACAAACCCCTGATCCAAGTGCTACAGCAGTACAGTAAAACACCAGGTTGTACTAATGAGTACAAGGGTTTTGTTACTTACTGGTGTGGTTTGAATGAACTGAATGTTGTCTCAAGTCTTCAAGCTCTCACCATCAAATGAAGCCTCTGTGAGATTCACTCTTTTTTTAAACTAGGTTTCTATCACTCTCTTCAACTTCTTTGCTTCATCCAAGAGTTTCCAAAGTTGTTTCAGTTGTTCCACCGTCTGCCGTCTCAGCTACCTGGGGAAAGCAACCGGGGAAAACAAACACGATATCTTTTTCCTGTTTTGGTCGGGCAATTGCACTTCCTTTGGGTCGTTAATGCAGCCTTAATTTTCCTGAGAGACTTTGTGCCTGGTGTCAGACAGAACGGAACAGTAAAAATGTGGTGTAAAGGGAATCAAACTAATCGCTGATGGTGTCATTATAATCATTGCATTGTGCAATCAAAATTTACTTTACAGTGATAAATCAAACAAACTTTACTATTACCTTTTTGCATACTGACATTAGCATTAACAGCTATGTCAAGTACTGTTGTATCTCGCAAGTCTCACAAAGGTGCTGGTCTTATAATAGACTTTTCATCAGAGATAGATTTTCTACATTTATTTACACGTGTTCAAAGTAAAATCAGTGATCAAGAGAGACAGAAACTGGATATTTAAGTTGCAAACCTGAATTTCATGCTCTGTCTCAATGATACAAACACTGTAACCACTGCAGTAGTCTCTCTGGGTATTGGTATGGGTCAATCCTCACTATCTTGTCTGCAGCTGCTGCAAGAAAAAAAGAAAAAAAAAAAAACACAAAGCATTACACCTGCACTAGCCTCCCAACACTGACTATTCATTAAATACAGAATAGATTTTATTTGTTTTTCGAGCCATGCATGGGTTGGCACCCAGGTACATCTCAGAATTTATCTGCCCCCACTCTACCTCCAGGCCTCTAAGATCCTCACAACAACTACTTTTAACTGTTTTACAGTTTGTGCCTTTGCAGTTGCAGCCCAAAAGCTCTTATAATCCTCTTATAATCAAATGTCCCTCCTCCACTGACATTTTTAAGAAAAAGTACATGTTTTTAATGGCTTTTGGCTGCTCTTAGTGTTCATTAATATCTATTTTATTTTTCAAAAATGATCTTACAAATTGTTCCTGCTTTTTCTTGTAATTTTTTTGGTGCATATTATCTAAATTCATTTTAAAAGTGTCATTCTGTTATCTTTATTGCATATATTTGTTGTTGCTCATCTTATAATGTCAGCAACACTTTAGTCAACTCAGGTTGTTTTAAAATGTGCACTATAAATAAACTTGATTTGATTTTAATTGGATTTAAGAAGACTGTTGGACCTTCTTCCATCATTCCACTCAACATGAAAACTGAAACTAAACCTAAATCTCTATTTAACCACAGTATCCGAAAGCTGCTTGCACTGATTGCATCAGTTAATTTCCTTTTGACTAGACTAATTATAGAATTTTTGTTACGTATTTATGACATGTGGGGGGACTGACACTTCCATCTATTTAAGCTTTGCCTTTTAGGGAGAAATATCAGTTAATATTAAGACACAAAACAGCAGCAACCAATGTTCATTTGAGTTTTTAGTTTTCTAAATATATAATATCACATTTGCCATAATTAGAAAAAGAAAGTTTTTTAATTGCAGACAGCAAATGGTTTGACATAATATACAGTCAAAGTAGCTCAGTTGCTATTGTCAGCTCAGCTACCTCTGTTGCATATGGTGCCCCTAGTGGTTTCCCCTTAATCCTGTATTAGATTTTTGGACTCTTTTTTTTTTTTTTTTTTTGCTGCAGTGTCAGCAAACACTTATCTATCCACACATCCAAGTCCTTTATCTTGCAGCCTCTAAGTGTATTCATTCACCTTGTTTTTGACTCCTGAGAAATAGGGATGGGGCTTTTGGCTTGCTATTCAACACTCTCGATCACTTAATCTCTCTGCCATTTTTCAGTGCACAGGTACAGCAGTGCAGCGTGGCTTGTTTGAGCCTGTGAGCTGGCAGCTGCTCATGGCTTTTTATACAGGGGCTGGTGAAAGCTGTTGGACCTCAACCAGATGGACCAGTGAACCAAAATAATGAGCTGAAAGCGGCTGAAGGGTGCATAGAGCTGCAGATCAGGCTGTTACTTTTCAGTGGTGTTGGCACTGCTACTAATTCTCTCACCTCACATCGAGTCATTCAATTCAGAGTTAACATCAGCAATGTCATCTAATGGAGACTGAAGTTTTTCAGCTGGCATGTTTTGTTTGTTTAGTTATGCAACAGCTGTATAGGGTCAACGGATGCTCGATTTGCTCAGTTGTACTGTGCAGCAAAATGACACTGAATATTTTATTGCGGTCACATTTGCATATTAGTTGTGTGCTACATATGCAACCAGTAGAATCCCTGTTACACATTTCTGTCATTTAAAAAAACTCTTTTGCTCAGTAACATACTGCTTCTGACTGCCGTGTTTGCAAGTCATCTGCAGACTGCACAACATGGCAACACTGATTTTTCTACACATATTTGTAACTATCAGAAGGAAACTGAAGGGCAAAGAGCTCACAACACGTTTTTCAGACAATGTAGAAGTAGAATCTCTTCCAAAGTTTTTCATGAAAACTTTAAAAGAGACAAACATTAAAGCAGAAAGTGCAGCAAATGACTGTGCGACATACATTGTATACATACTGCGCTTCAGATGCCTGCTGAATTTTTGATGAAGATAGCCCTCGAGCAAATGTGCAAACTAAACTTGAGACTTTGTGGGACATCGAATGAAGACAAATGCAGGTTTAAATAAACCATGAGTGTAAAGTGAAACAGACAGACTACACTTTGAGGGAAATTGCATCTTAAAGAAACTACTTAAAGGGTTTATTTGTGCAGGTCTTTACAAAAGTATGCACCACTACAGTAGTTCCATGCCTGACTGGTTTAGAATCTTTTCCTGAATCACAACAGACATGTTGGCATTGATTCTGTAATTTCCCCCCAGCGTCTGCCTCCAGCTCTGCCCAGCTACAACACTTCCAAGGAAGCAATACAGTCATATTTTTTGCAGTGATTACATAACTGAGACAGTAAATTGTTCTTCGCTGCCACTTTGTGAGTTACACTCTGTCTTTTACAAGCATAGGGAGGGTTGGAAGTGATATTGTAGAACGGCCCGTCTAACCATTTTAAAATTTTAATCTTCACACAGATCACAGTGGTTCCATTCACTGTGAAAGATGATCTCTGATATGGATAGTAATATAAGTGAATATGCTGCCTGGTCTGTTTATGCTTTGTTTTATGGGCCTATTTGTCTTTGGTTCTAGGACATGGGGATTGCCTTTGCTGCAGTATCATTTAGCGGGACCACTTTTCAAAATTAACAGGCGCCTTTGCACAATATTGCAGAACCTGAGCAGAACACTGAGTCCTCTGCACAAGCAATCATATAATCTGATTTGAAAACATTGTTCATTGTCTGTGAGTTAGTATGAGTAAGGTTGATAAAAATGTCTCTTTGAAACTAATATTTTAAGATAGGATTTATATAAAGCAATCACTTCACACGACACAAATTAACTGTGACTTGAGTTTATCTTGAAGACTCAGTTAATGAAAAAATATTATGTTCAGCTCATGCAGAAAATACTAACTAGATTTATGAACCATTACAATCAGTAAACACAGCCATGAGCACACTATAGAACTGTGTTTGTGATGACATCTGACAGCACATGATAAATAATATTGTTTTAATGCCTTAAAAAGGCTCATCAAGACAACTGCATTCAAATATATAAATCCTCACATTACAGAATGTTACAAGGAGCACTGCTCTGATTTAGATTTGTGCTCCTCTAACATGTCAGACTCATAATGGACTGTTTAATAAAAGGTTATAATTGATGCTGCAGATTCACAGCTATTGACTTCATGTATTCCAACCATTCTTCAGCCTCTCTTGTGCCTACATTCCCCACAATGCAACTCAACAGCCAATAAGTAAGTTGTGCTGCCTTTAAATGGAACTCACAAGCTTGTTATAACAATATGGAAAGCTGTGTAGACCACATGCTTGGAATTCAAGTGGTACCATGAGCTGTAATTGGTGAGAACACTGCTGAACTGTAACACCAGCATGGAACTTGCTTTTGGTGTCTGGAGGCCGCTGAGGGTAACGATTTATTAAGCTAATAAATGAGCAACATAATGTAAGAAATACAAAGGCATAAAGAAAAGATGAGGCCCTGGGAAATATCTACGTTTCCCTCAGACATTATATAATTAGGAAGAAAAACTTCTAAAATCACAAAGTATTACCTTACAATCCACCAAAAAATTTACTTCCATGACCTCTGTCATTTCTAAAAACGTCCACAAACACATCACAACTTGTGAACTATAGGAGCGATCACATAATTTGACAATTCTGAGCCAACTTCCTTAATAAGGAAGGTATTTTTTAAAGGTTTTGTTCAGTGAAAGCTTGGGGCTGGGTGCAAAAGAAACAAAGTACACTATAAAAAAATATCTGAAGGCATGGCCTCCACAGACTATTCTTTGTGTAAATAGTTCATGTTTCATGCATTTTGTAAACCTTATTGTTGTACATGTGGAGGCCTTATGTGCGTAAAGATAGCTTTTGTCAGTGGTGTTTGTGCCACGATAGACCTTTGTCATCAGCACCACTGAATTATTGGATTTCTGTTTAAATTTTGTAAGTTCTTCTCCTTACTATGTCAAATTCTTTGAGATGACATATGTTGTGAATTGGTGCTACGTAAATACAGTCCAGTTAAATTGAATTGAATTTCCACTTCCAAGGTCGTGGTACAGCAAGGACAGAATTCATACAGACTCTTCTTACTATAAAGGTCTTATAAGTTCACATCATTCTAAAATCTATTCATTTTTCAATACAGTTCTTTTCAGATATGCAGCACTTAACTAAATGTGTAAACAGACTTGAGACTCTCCCCTTTCTAAAGTGGAGCCTGGGATTCTGGAGAAAGATTGCTGATATTTAGCCAGTTAGCATATTAATCTAGTTTGAATTGCCAGATTTTCCTCCATCTTGCTCTTACTACCTCCTTTCCCCTCATAACCCTCTGTGCTGTACATGAGTACAAACATGCACAAGTAATACTGGAAATAGTGTTATGTGCATCAGTCCACGCAATTTTCTTTGTTTCCCATTTATAAAGCTGTGTAGGAACCCAGACAGCTAGCTGACTGTGACGAGGTATTCGCTGAATTCAACAAAAGAAAGTGTATTGGATTAGAATCGCAGACCCCACCTTTAAGATGTTCTTGTAACTCCTACAATTTAAGTGCAAAACATTATTTGTCTCCACCATAAACTATGTAGAACTGAATTTCCAGGCAAGAGATGTGTGACATTCAGTGTTTTTCCTATATGCTGCTTGATATATGCATAAGAAAGTGTGCTATCCTTTACAGTAGTGAAATGTGACAGAACTGTGCTACCTGCAGAGACTACAAGGCTTTCACAGCTGCTATGAGCACATATTTCCCTCTTGTGCCATTGTTGCAGGAATTTCATTTTCAGGAGGTATTATTTCTTCTTACAAGAATTTTAATTAAAGTGTAAGTATTGCCTGTTCAAAAATTTAATATCACAGTTTTTGCTTGGCTTACTGCTCAGATAAATTGTGTATGTGTTCCTCACTCATAAGCTTTTAACCAAAACTCTCAAGCTCATGTTCCCCTTGCATTGATAATTTATGAGCAGTTCTGTGAAACCACCCACAAGGGTTTGGTTCATGCTGCTATATTTTGCTCTTTATATCCATATGTGTGTGTCCAGGAGTGTGCTCATGTGTGCCGTGCATGTGTGCACATGAACATTTTGATTGTGACTCATGCTTCATTGCAGCCTTTCGTCATGTCATTGTTTTACTCTGAGACCTTTTATGAAGTTCAGATTGTTTGGGGATTTGGAGACCATCAGCACAATTGGCAAAAGCATAATGAATGTTTCTGTATTTTCCGCACCCTTGTGGCCAGTTTGCAGTTGTGAAAAAGGTTTAGATGCATTAAAGACGTATGTCTTAGCTGGAAAAAAAACCTTTATTTCATTCATAAATTACCAAGTTCAGTTAACAATCCGAATTAAAGAATGCTCTGGACAAATTAGGAGATTTACAGACAAATCAAGTATAACAAAACTTGTATACAGAACATTTATTCTTGGGGGAAGAAGGTACGAGGACAACTGAAGGAGAAATGTAAATTCAACTGCATTAATCATAGAAGTGCAAAGAGAAAGGAATCTCATATATAAAATTAGATATAGAAATCTATGGTGGAGCTTAACCATAAATTTTACGCAGGCATACTGACAACAAAATAGCATTAACTTTCAAAATATTAAATACTCTCTTATGGATGATACTAGATGAAGGTCACAAAGATCATGGGCAAATTAGGGTACAAAATCCTGCTTATAAGCTTTGACAGTGTGCAGGAGAGTGGAACTCTAGTGGGTAAGCGCCTAATTCAGAGTCTCTCATTCTATGGGAAAGAAAGAGTAAGAATCCCCTGCAAAAGGCTTCTGCTGGTCACTTGAAACACAGGCTAACGGCTATTAAACAGCACACAGGTATAATTAGAAGGCTACATTTGCTGAATTTTCCTCGGGATCCATTTGAACAGAGTCTTGCACAGCTTTTTGCTTTTCACCTTTGTCTTTGCTAAGTTCTTAATGATGCCATTTCTGAGCAGGCTGAAGTTCAAGGGTTGGGACAGATGCACGGAGAAATCACTGTTGCCACTGGCCGAATGATTCAGAACCTCCAAGAAGCGTCTTTCCTGCTGCCTGAAGTCGTACTCCACGCTGGTCGGACAGACAAACAGACATAGACGCAGCCCCAAAATTACTGAAACCACTCAACCATTACACAAAATGTAGCAAATTCAGCTCTTGCCAAAGATGCAAATGAACGCTTTAATGTGTCACATCTGCATTTCCAGCTCATTTTTCTGCAATGCAAAAGGCTTTTTATGCCACCAATCACTGTAAACTGTGTTGCTACAGTTCACTTTGCTCTGTGTGGTACTCCTCATGTGGGAAGCTATGTGCTTGTCAGATTTCAAAGTGGCTGATTGGTTTGGGCAGGAAGACATTTCCCGGCAGGGTATCTTTTTTTTTTTTTCTCAAGGTACACATGTCTTGTTTGAATATCCTTATCTTCCACTTGGCCTTTCAGGACCAGATGCCAATACACACAAGTCAGCAATTCAACTTATATAACATATTTTTTGTCATACAAAAGCGGTTTTGAACATAAGTAGATCAAGGAGGATGTTTTGAATATTTGAAGATAAAGGCAGTTTTAGCTTCTGCTTTTCAGAGCATGAGGCATTTTTCCAAAAAGATGATGAGAAGATTTTTAGACTTCTTAGCCTCACTTAGCCTCCTTTCCACATACAATATTCCTGGGGCATTTGTTGAGATTGGCTGTTTTTCTATTGCTTCCACCTGATGCAATATTTCAGCGAGTGGGTGCAAACCTGGACTGAATATGGAATATGAGAGCTAACCAATATTGTATGATTAGTCTTAATATGCTGCACCTTCAGTAAAAAACTTTAAAAAAAACATATGTATTTAAAGGTCTTGTCAGATCACAGGAAAAAATACCTTTTTTTAAAATCTAATGAAATATACCTTTTCACCTTCATGAGGACAAATGCACCAAACATTTTCATTATATATAAAGTGGTGTCCTCCTCAATATTGCTGCAGGATATGAAAATATCAAAATGACAAATGTCTCAGTTTAAAATGAGGCAACGTAAGATAAACTCACCTACCTCTTATAGCTCACCTCATCTAGTGAAAGTGATAGTTTTTTCATGTGACATGAAATCACTTTTCCTGCAAATTAACAATGCTTGCAGTGACTTCAGCAGGGATCATCATAAATCATTATAAATCAATCATGCAGGCTGCTTGTGTCCAACTCATTCCTCCTTGCCTGCTTGAATTTCAGAGTCCGTCTTCATCACTGTATAAAGCCACAGTATGAATAGACCGCGCCACATACAGCGAGTGCTTAAATTTGACAGTTGCTCCACAAGATTTATGGTGCGCTCATAGAGGAAAATGTAATCTTCCTGTGTATTCTGCGCAAGCAACAAACGAGCAGTACAGAGCTTTTCATTTGGTAAGCTGCCCGTACAGTAAGTCATTAATTTTCAGTGGAGTGAAGTGAACAAGCTGGCAGAGAACTGGCAACTGTACTGGCAAATTGGCTGACCCATGAATTAGACCGCGCATCTGACACTGTAAATAAAATCTATATGCTGAAATTGTCCTTTTGAAACTTGCAAAAGTCATGCATATTAATTTCTTCCTCTTAATCATTCACTATCAAAGGCTTCCTATGATCAACATCAAGGACTACCACAAAGCAAAGCACAGCAGATGTTATTTATATTCTAAAACCAAGGATTTATATCAGAGCTATTCTGCTCAAGCGTTGCAGTTGCAGTGAAAATGACCAATTTCACTATTATCTCACCTGTAGACGATACACGCAGTCTTCTGGCAGGTTGAGCAGTTTTTGAGGTCCTGTCCAGTTATGTAGCATCGCCGACTAGAATAAACAAAGCAAATTGCACACTCTGAAAAACTTCCACAACTGTCATCCTTTTTGGATTCACAGTTTAATATTCTTTCTGTTCATCCTCGCTGCTTGAGATTCATTCAGACTACCGTTAGCAGTGATGAGCTACCTAACACGCATTATGTCAGACATCAGTCGGTTTTTAGGACTTGGTTATTCTGAAACATGACCTCAGAGGCAGTCACAGCTTATTAGCGCACCACAGTGAATGAGAATGATTGACAGAGACACATTGCCAGGAGGCTGTTTTAATTCCTGTTATTTGTCCCAGAAGAGTTGTACGGCTAAATAAACCTCTCTGAGACGTGCCCCTTTGAAATGCCCAAGTAGGTTTCTGTCACACTCACAGGAAGCCCAATCACAGACCTGTGTGCAAACGTGTACCAGTGTTACAGCTTCATATCATCACACTATCAGCTCTGATTTACAGCACATTTGTAGTGGCCTTAAAACCACCTTCATAGCATCTTAACAGTATGGTCGCCTTCAAAACGGATTTGTGCAACATGTTACATCATAGTGTGAGTAGTAAGTTGCACAAAGCACACTTTGTTTCTCTTGTTGAGTTTGTTTATCCAGTCTATACTAGTTTAATGTCAGCAGAAAGTTCAGCAAACGGACACATATTTACAGCATCTAAACAAATCACAGCTACACCTCTTACAAATCACACCGAATTTTTCACTATTTTGCATTTGCTAGTAATATTTAGGAGGAAAAGTGCATTTATTTTGTCACCACGCTACTTTACAACTCTAAATGGGCACAAAGTAAAGCTGATATCTATCCTGTATCTCTACTGTATCAAATAGAAATAACCAAGAATTGGATTTTTTGTTAATAATTTCCAACACAGTATTTAATAGAACTATGGCTAAAAAAAATCATACATATACTTAAACAAATGCACACACTTAAGTTTTTGGATTGAAGGTGTGTTCAGTTCGCCAATGATTTTCAGTCACTGAGTGGTTCCAGTAAATGCAAGTGATGACTCACTGGAAAGCCAAAGATCAGCAGTGCAGGACTGCTTTTAAAGTAATTCCCTAGTCCAGATTCCGGCAGCTGTGCAGTACCTGTGTTGGACTGAATGCAATACATTAATAATTTACAAGTCATATCTGACCCTGCAGGATTAATATTTATTATTTCAACATGTTTAATGCGCTGTTAAACTACAAGTAACAGAGTCTAATATGCATCATGGAATAATTCAGCTGCGAATCTATATGTACACAAGTATAACTCTTCTATTCTGTGATGCTTTATCATAGAAGAACCAACACTCTCCAACCCCAGCACACTTACACCCAGACATGCAAAGACACACACACATCCTCTTACCCACTGGTGGGAGTGTGGCATGACTCCAGGTCATGGATAATGTTAAGCAGAGTAGTGATCCTGTCCTTGTTGGCTGCCAGGCTGGCCTCCACTGTCTCGAGCCTCTGCTGTAGGGCTGCTGATTTGCTGCACTGTGGGGAAGGCGGCAGCAACAGGGCTGCATCAGCTGGGTGGGAGTGAGCCAGGCCGGTGTCCTCTGGGCCCGGCTGAGGGGGAGCAGGGCTAAACTTCGAATCCGGCCTCACGATTGCCTCAGCCTCCCTGGGCTGGGGGCGAGGATGGGATGCCGTGCGCGTTGTTGATGACAGCAATATGGAATTACATTCAGGGCCTGTGTGTGCACAGAGCTCTCCCTCACTGCTGAACGGGGCTCGTGCAGAGAAAGAACTTGTGTGTGCTCGTGGCTGTGATGAAATATCAAAATCAGACTTTCGGTGGATTGAAGATTTTGTAAGAGGTTGGACATGTGTGTTTGAGGTCACCAGTTCACAGTTTTTTTGTGCTGTGACAGAGGATGTTGAATAATTGGGATGTGTCTGTTTATCTGTATTGTATTTAGGCTCAACATTAGCATGCCTGGCTGATGCACCTAAGGCAAACTGTTCTGTATTTGAATCCGTCTGCTGAGCTGTTTTGACTGGTGGGCATGTTGCACATTGTCCCTCATGTTCTGTTTCTGTGCATCCTTGATAATGGGCAAGCCTTTGCTGTTCTGTGTTTATGCAACCCTGCAGACAAGAGCTGCTTGGCTTAATTAGGGAAATATAATTCTGAAGGTTATTGACCTGTGATAAATTTGACTTTCCATGGGCTTTTGACTCATGCACAACTAATTCATCGATTAGATTACCATTGAATTTGCTTTTATCACAGTACAACTCCTCATTTGGATTAACGGTTGAATTAGGATCACTGCCCCGGTTATGATTTTCCAACACATTTTGTGGTTGAGATAATGCGAGCTGAGGTGTTCTGGAGTTGTTTCTCTGATTAGGAACAACCCCGCAGACACCAGATTCATTATTGTTGGGAGTTCTGATGTTTGCTGCTTGTGTGTGATGAGGTCTGCTTCTGTCGGGGGCTTCATTACAGCTAAGTACTTGGGTTGTGTCTGCTGATTGAAGCAAAGTTGTACTTGATACAGAGACGTTTTGTTGTTTTTCGGTCTGTGCAGACAACAGTGAGTCGGCTGCGGAGGCAGATTTTTTCAAATTGAATGTGGTTTTCCTGAGGGCTGTGTTTTTGTATAGAGTGCCATTAGATGTGAGAGTGGAGCTGGGAGTTGTACTTGTAGACAGCCGAGCTCTCGAGTCTAGGGGTTTAGATACACTAGATGTGGTGTGTAGAGAAGACATAGACAGATGAAGTGTAGGTTCAGAATTTGAGGAGTTAGACTGAAGGAGTAGGTGAATTTGAGCAGCCACCGACGTATGTTTAGTATTCGTAATTTGATCCGAATTAGCTTTATGATTGAAAGCGCTCTGTTGGACAACGGTGCTGTGAAGTGGACGTGCTGTAGTTTTGTGTGGTGGATTAGCAAAAGCAGGGAATCCAGCTGAGTTTACTCCACTGTCAATAAAAGACTTTTTACCTGGTGGTGTGCTGTCAGTGTTTAAAGATGGGTTCTCTTGTCGTTTATGAACATCAGATGAAGTTAAGGGTGGATTTGCGGGTGCAAGGTGTGCAGCTGATTCAGATTTTTGAATAGAATTGAAAGCGTTGGCTGGCGGTGATAATGTGGGACATTTTGGGGTCATTTGTGGGCTGTTAGTGGCATTTGTTCCGATGTTTCCTTGTGCTGTTTGTTGTGAGTGCAGGGTTTCATGTTGAGTATCACCTTTAGCAGCTATATTTTCAGTGGCTGTCACTGCAGAATTAGAAACTGCTGTTGCTTTGTGTGCATTAGTACTGGATGTATTTCCAGATCCTCCAGCTATAGTATACAAATAAGACGGTGGTGACAGAGTATTCTTAGGTGTAGCGTGCACGGATACACATACATTTTGAGGCACATTATACTGTGACTGTGTAGAGTTGCACTGTGTGGTCTTGAGGGTCTTAGGGTAAGTGTGTGAATGTGGGTTGTTTGATTTAGTAGCAGTAGCCATCTGGGGAGTGAAAGTGAGGCTTGTTGTTTGGGGGATCTTGCTGTCCTGTAGGGGTTCAGTTAAATATTTCACACCGGACTCATCCTGTCTGGTTTCAATAGTTGCTCTTGTGACTGTGATGGTTTTAGCATGTAGGATGGCATCATGTGTGTGACATAAAGTAGCTGGATTGCCTCTGGAGTGCACTGGGCATGCAGGGTGCGGTGTATTTCTATACCTCAGTTCTTCTTTAAGATATAATATTTGTGGATTGACTGTGATTTGTGTCCTTTTTTCAGAGTTTGTTATGTTCTCAGGGATTTGCTGGCTCAGATTAAGGTTCTTTTCAATAACGGGCATCTGCGTAGTGGCCGATAGTGAGGCGAGGGCTGACTTTAACTGCTTCTCTCTAAGACAAGCGTCCACGTTCGGACATTTCTCCCCCAGAATGGCAGCTCCGGTGGTTACAGACTGTCTCCCACCGCAGTAGTTGCATATTTTTTGTGGCATGCCAAAAGGTCGGGCAGCGGATAGCGGCTTCCCAGACTGATCAGCATAATGACCTTGCAGTCTGGTGTGGTCTCTTCCACGAGAGGTTGCACTTTTTACAGGCTCTGCTTCATCATCAGCTATGCTAATTCCACCGATCGCGTCCGAATCAACCACACTGCCGTTGGTGTAACGAGCAGCAGATTTAGGCCTGCCATTGCTTACATTCCCTGCAATGTGTGGATTGGTCTTGATTGCCCTGGCGTAGCAATAAGTCCCCGCACTGTTCCTCTGACAGCAGGCCACATCCTTAGAGACTTCACCTCCAAGTGCTTTGAAAGTCACTTCTTTTTTGGTCTTGGATTCCCCACTTTTCTGTTTTAAAATAGCCTTTTTCTCTTTGTCACTCTTTGTTAGCAGCAGTATCTCCTTGTATTCATTTTCCTTGGCAATATAGCTGTTGGATGTCTGAGCAATGCTATCTGAGAGTGTATCAGTTAGCTGGGTGGGTGGCCTGCTTATCCCCGGGGACGTCTGAACACCAATGCTGCAGTGAAGTCCCCATGTCTGCAGCAAGTTTCCTCCGGCTCTGTCTCCTCCCGTTGTCTTCCAGCCACGCACCCCTACCAAAGCAGGGACTCCTAAAACTGGAACCGGAGTCGTCAGGTCGGCTGCTCGTCTCCCCATCCCTTGTCTGAGCAACTCAAAACTCTGAGAACTCAAGAGAGCGGCAGCGTTTCCACACCATTAGACCCATCTAAAAAGCAAGAGAGGAACAAGTTTACAGTGAGAGACATTTGAGTTGGTGCTGTGAAGGAGGAAATCCATGAGTAAGCAGGATTAAGTTGAAACAATGCACAGAGCGAGAACTGAGACGGGGAGCTGCTTCGACGCTGCAGGGACGAAGGATAACTGGAGTTGTCAAAAGTCAATTGCAGATTTGAGATAAGATAGAAACAATTGTCCTCTCACTTTCCACTCGCACTGACATAGTGACTGGAGAAGGAACAGGAATGACACTCTGTTAACGCTGATAACAAGAGGGGACTGCTCCTGTGAAAGCAAGTGCTCTATATTGTACTAGCATTTCAAACATACAGCACAGATCCCTACTCAGCGTCTGACAGCACTCGGAATAATTCATTTGTGGAATACATTTCAAAACATAGTTCATGTGGTGAGCTCTTTCTCCTCCAGACAGTTTTCACACAGCTGTCTTCCACATTCAGCTCACCTTGGAAAGAGGCCATAATGCATACACTGATACTACAGTATAGACTTCATTAAGCTTTGTGTGCACTTAACTGGAACACCTTTTCAAAAAGGGGGCAGTTTCTATGTGTGTGTGTGTGAGAGAACGACCATGCCACCCATGAATTCATGTGTGCCAGATTTCCTGTGTGGGCAGGAGGTCATTTTAATGATTTACGCAACAACAGTTCAGTCGTCAACAACATGGCAATAATGTTTGGATTTTTGCATACCAGCAGGCATTTCATTATTGAGCAGTAAAATGCCCAGTGCGTCTGGGTTTGTGTATGTGCGTGTGTCCCCCCGCTTGCAAGCGTAGATTTATGACAAAAATTTCATGCAAATACATTCTGACACGGCTCCCTTCACTTCTTCCCCCTCTTCATTTAGGGATGTCTACATTGCAAAAAGAACATTTAGTCATCTATACCTGAAGGGACTATTATTTTGGTTGTTGTGTCATCTAATGTTACTTGAGCTCATTGAAGTGACCTATGTCTGTCGTTGCTGCTTAATCATAAGTGACAACTGTCCTGCACTGTTAATACACACACATTAAATCCCTCTTTGCTTAGTTAAAAAAAACAAAAACAAACACATATGCACACTTTTAAAATTATCACAATTTTTTTTTAAAAAATGAGAGGTGTTTCTGCAGTTCTGTTTAACAGGCGTACCTGAGTGTTTGTACGAGCTTGCTGCAAGATGTCTTGTTTTCCTGACTCCAAATGTCCGGAGCTAGTTTTCTGCTTTGTGTTTTATGTCCTCGTAAGTCCTCAAGGTTTGGAGTGACTTTGTCTTCATGTTTTCAATCCCTTGGTTGCAGAATTCAAACTCAGAGGCAGGCAGTCAGCACTGCAAAGCGATGCTGCCAAATGAGAATCCTTCTACTGCTCAGATTCTGAACTAATCTACCTTTTATTGATCAGGCATAAAGCCAAGCTGTGTCCTCCTTGTATCCACTTCTCGTCTTGTTTTGGTCCTGCTGCTCCATTCTCACTCCATAATCACAACACAGCAGTATGCTACAGTACGCTGCACACTCTGTCCTACTATGTCTTGCCTTTCTTGCCTCCTCCTCCTCCTCTTCACACTCTCCCTTTCTCTCACCCTTTCTCCCTCTCTCTCTCTTCTTTCTGCCACTGTCCTCTTTCCCAGCATTCATGTATCCTGATCTACAGCTGGGTGGAGAAAGAGAGCAAGGGAGTGAAAGAGAGAGAGGGAGAGAGAGAGAGGAAGTGACTTGCATCAGTGGGGTAGGGACTGTGTGTAAATTACCACGCAAGTTAAAAAGCAAGGAAAAGGAGCTGAGTACGACAGTGAAGCAAATGCAAATGCAAAGAAATCAGAAACAGTCTGAGCAGTCATTATGAAAAAATAACAGCAAGAAAATAATTTGAACAAATCTATATTTAGTTTGGAAAATCCCAATTAAATATGCTGTATTCAGAATAATTAAGGCCTCTAAAGAGCACCATTGCTATCAGGAAGTTTAGTTAAAAATGCATAGAAATTATCTGTAATTTCTTTATCGCCAGTGGCTCATTTTTAGAGATAAGTTAGCTCTAGTTTATGTAGGACTGAATAAGTGCATGATAATATGCATTAAATTATAGTTAACATTGCTACTGTCAGTTTATTTTTTACATTATGACTGCTGTCGCATTTCTGAGTGATAGCGTGGGCAACAAAATTTTAAGCCTTCAGTGTAGATGTTGCATTTGTCTGATCATGCACTTCCAGCATACATACTATAGTTTGTTACATATCGCCACTTTCCGACACTTTCCTACATTTAATAAAATGAACAAAAGTGGTGTAAGATAAGTACATTAACTTAAGTTCTGCATTTAACATAAAGTTTGTGGAATGTTGTCAACATTTTCAGAGAGGCAAACACTGTAGTGTATTATATTCATTAAATATGATACTTATTGCGTGAAATATGAGGTCATATGTTAAGATACTGAAAATTTACAAGACACCCAGCAGTACATGTGCACTACCATTCAAAAGTTTGGGGTCAATTAGAAATGTTCTTATTTTTGAAAGAAAAGCAATTTTTTCAATGAAGATAACATTAAATTAATCAGAAATACAGTCTAGACATTGTCAATGTGATAAATGACTATTCTAGCTGGAAACAGATGATTTTTAATGGAATATCTACATAGTTTCCAGCAACCATCACTCCTGTGTTCTAATGCTACATTGTGTTAGCTAATGGTGTTGAAAGGCTAATTGATGATTAGAAAAGTCTTGTGCAGTTATGTTAGCACATGGATAAAAGTGTGAAATGCAGAAATTGCTAATCATTGTGCATAATGAATACTTCTGATACTTTAAAGCTGGGCTATGTGTTTGTTTTTGGCATCATTGGGCAAAATTTTTACCTTACTACAACTACTTGTAAACCTTTCAAGTTTAAGTCTAGAGTGAGAAAGGGATGTGGTGATACAAGGTGTTGAACAGGAGACTTCCACTTGGAGAGTGGGGTGTGAATCCACAAAGGAATTGACTTTTAGCTTATTTGAAGTGCTGCCCATCTGGTGGGAAGGGCTTTGAATAAAGACAGGATGAAGGGCAGAGCTGCAAGGGGAGGGCTGCATATTTTCATATTCTGACATTTATTCTTCCTTTTACATGTTTCTGTTTTAATACTTGACCTTTACTTGTCGATACTAGAGTATTTGGAGGCGTTAATTTTACTTAGGAAAAGATCTAACTACTGGTCAACAATACTACAAAATAATGTGAAAAAAGCAAGCAGGGTTAAAATAAACAAGTAGAAAAGTACAAGTAAGTGATTAAATGGGCAAATTTACCTTAAAGGAAAGCGTTTCATTATTAATATTTCATGTTATTCGTATAGAAATATTTTTGCAAGCAGGAGTTTCATCAAAAATAAATACCCTGCAATGTTTGTAAAATTTATTAATCCATTTTGTGACTGGAGGGTCATATGGAGTAAAAAGGGGCTTGTCAGTCTTGATTAGAGTGATCGGCAGTAAAAGTACTTCCCTGCCAAAGTGTCCTATACGCTGTGAGCTCTGTCACTGTGAGTCCTTGCTTTACACAATCAGGATAAATTAACACAAAGTCAGCTGCAAGTCTGTAGTTTAAATCATTTCAATTTTTTTCACAAAATTATTGTGACATCCCACCAACCAACCCCAGAGCAGGCCACTGTGTGAGAGTTAATATGAATATACATCACCGCTGCTTCGTAGAAATCCACCATGAATCAACCTCCATAGAGTCTGCTTCAATTTAATTAGAGTAGCTGTCTGTCTCAGACTAAAGGGACTGATTGAATGAACTGAGGAACCCTTATTACAGCCTGTTTAAAATGACAATCTGTCTCCTTGCAAACAGCAGGTGGTTTACAAAAATTTGACAGTACAGTAGTTATCAGGATTGGATAGCATTTACTGTTTCTGCTTTGAAATAAGTCTGTGGGATGATAGAGTGGGCTGTGTTCAGTAGATTGCACTGAAATTCCATCACTGCAGCCCTGGGGAGCACGAGGCTGACTTTGTGAATAGAATATCATCCCATAGCCTCAAGGTGATTATGCAATATTGTATCAGTAAAAATGCCTACAGTGAAAACAGTTTTACTGTCACAGTAAGAGTTTTGTGTGCTTTGCATTTACACACCATAATAGTTACTTCTTCTTTGGAGAAGGAGTTAAATATTAGTATTCAGTTTCTTTACCTTAATTTAAACTTTAGAGGCCATATCCATGAAGACTGATGATAGTAGCTCCAGTTTCAGTGATGATAATAGGCTGATAATGGCTGAGGTTGGAGCTTTAGATTACACTTATTATGGGGTCAATATATAATTGAAGAGCTTTTGAAATCCATGGGATATATCTTGCATGCATTTTTATTAAAAGTTAAAAAAGTAATGTTTTTTATGGTCATTATGATCATGTCTTTGCAAATTCCATAATTATTTATTATGGAAACAATCACTTATTAATAAAAAATGACTGGATATCACTAAAATGTCAACTAAATAACCGTCTGAATTTAATAACAACCACCTTCTAACTAGCTAAACAATAATAAAATGAGCTTATTCAAAAATTGTTTTGATTGTGTTCTTTATATAAAGTTGAGATAATCATGACAGATATTTCTATTTTGGCAATATATCAAATTTTATATGGAAAATAACAAATTGTATCTGTGTCCGAGAAATCCCTCTCAAATAAGTTACCCACTACAAAAATACCTCTCTAGAAAGTGTGTTAATTCCAAATCACATGACCTGCTTCACATGATGTCATTTCCTCCTGAAGAAAAGACTGGCAAGACTCCAAGACTTTCTGAGTTATTTAATGTAATGGAGTATGTGAGTCAAGTGTGGATTTATCACATGTCAACAGGTTTACTACAATATCTTTATAAATAACTTTCAATTTAAATTTTACTCAGGTGTATACATAGTATTTTAGAAGAATCTTTCTCTAAAAAATGCCATGTGGTGTTTGGTTTTAGGCGGCCATGTTGATTTTAGGCCTGAAAACAGCAAAAACTTCAACTATGATATCTGTCAACTATGTTACAAGAAGTCCCGCGATTATATATTGACCCATGGAACACTAGGCAGGTATGTGAAACATAGTATAATATCTATACCTGCACATCGATAGCCATGGACATGCTCATGGAGTAAAAGTGGTACAGTTACTCTTTTGCTCAAATCTATTATATTGTCTGAAATACAAAAGCATGCAAAAATAATTAAAAGGAATATGGGTTTTGCCCAACCTGTCTGCTTTATGTAAAACTTCTGCTACTAGTTTGGAAAATGTATACAATACAAACCAGAGATACTGACTGTTCCATGCATTCTTGTCCAATCCTGAGACCTACACTACCCACAATGCAACTTGACTAAAGGCAGTTTGGTCAGATCTTTTTTTTTTTTTTTTGTAATATGTTTTGTGGTTCCCTCTGGAGTCACAAAAGTTATTTTACACCAGTTCTCATAAACTGACTTTGATGTATAAAATTGTTGGAGTTTCCCTTTGAAATTCATGAAATATATTATATTTCTCATATATTTCTCTCACTTCACAACCCACAGAACCCAAAGTTTGCACTGCTAACAACCTGATACCAGACAACACAGGACACCCCCAGAGGGGAAAGTGTCAGCGGCTCAAAAATCGGGATCCACACAATTTTAGGCAGGTGGTTTTAATGGTGTGGTTAACTGGTGTCCGAAAGAATTCACTGAAAAGCACATCCCATGTTCACATTTAGGAGGTCATTGTTTGATATGACATTTATTTATTTATTTTTTACAGTTGATTTTCATTTCATAACCGCATAGGCATGGAATACACAATAGCATTGAATACAATAGCTGGATGAATGAGCAGGATTTAAGACTTATTAAAAGCTGCACTTAACAAAACGGCCACTAAGGGGCAGATGCACATCAAAAATGCTTATTCACTGCCCCATTTACTGATGTCACCCTTGAATTGTGCCATTATTGACTGCTCAGTAAAATAATCTTTTTGCTTCAGTGCCAGCATGTTTTAGAACAAATTTTAGACAGTTATTTCATGGGTGAACATTAAAGAATGTGATATTTTGATAGATTCTTTCACCCAAACTTGCACAATAAGAAAGAAAGACTTGGTTATTACTGTATATGGCATTATTATCCGGCATGCTTTTCTCTACTCAGTGTGTTTTTTGCTCTGTACACAAGAAGAATAGTTATTTTTCAGTGTTATAGAATGAGAACAATATGGGTCAGCTGCCAGTCTTAGCGTTTATCAATAGGTATCAGCACAGTTGGAAAGATGAACCTTTGGAGGAGGAACAGAGGTGTGCTTCAGTGTTTTCTCCAGTCTACAGACAGATGGAGCTCGAGCTACACACATGGATAGACTCCTTCCTAGACAACTTAGAAAAACAACACTTTGTTCAAACTGAAGGAATAGATTAAGTTCCCACCAGTATCCAACCCTCTGCAGATGTGCTGCTGACTGAATTCAAAAAGCACAAAAGGTTTTGCTAATGACCCCAATCAGAGTTGTGCAATGCTGCAAGTCCTCTGCTTCTTGAATGATTTCTTCTGTTGCTGTCTGTTTCCATGAAGTTTTAATTTATCTCACGCTGTTTTTTTCTATTTTTGGCTGCTGAACAGAATATACATGGACTGTGTTGCAACGGCATTTGCTTCGGCCAAAAAACAAGAATGTTTGTGACTGAAGTTGAAATAGTTGTTTTCACAAGGACACAGTGTTCAGCTTCCAGGAAAATGTAATTGTCTGATTGGAAAAATCCCTGTTGTTGATGCTTTTTCCCAGCAAAGGCACCATTATAATCTCTCCTAAACTCTGAGTGCCTTATCTGGCAAAGTCTATAAAGAGGCCTGTAGCTTAGGTGTTATACTTTTAAAACAGAGCTGTCCTTTGATGCTCTGGTGACTAAAATGGTGCTTTGTCCAACGTAGACACTAACTAAGATCAGATCATTCTTTATTCTGATTTAGAAAGGGTCATTTATGCCATTATCTGTGTCAGATTCCACTGTTGCATTGCACTTTATTCTGCTACCAGCAGGTGAAACATCTGCACTGATGCAGACTTATAACATGTACTAACAGAAGTCACCATATTACACCAATCCTTACTGCCCTTCGCTGGCTATCTGGCTTTTAAGACTAACTTTTACCACTTGTTTTTAACAAATGATGGTAATTGCTGTAAATACTTAATCTTTTTACATCTCATCCCATCAGGTTCTGGTTCTTATTTACTTTTATTATATGCTTTTATTGAAAAGCACTTTGTAACTTTGTTGTTGAAAAGGTGCGATATAAGTTAGGTTTATTATTATAATTACTTTCTAGAATAATGAGATATTTTCATTAATGTAACCATACTATCCGAACAACTGACAATAGACATTACAATATGTCATCCATATATTTTTCATAAATGGGTCTGTGTGGAACCTTTTAGAACTACTGGCTGTTGCTAGAGAGCCAACATCTCAGACTTAAATAAATGGGCATGTCTGCCACACGCCACTTTTCCTTTCACTTTCATTTACAACCAGGAAGGTTGTCCATCCATCCATCCATCCATCCATCAATCAATCATCTACACACTGCTTAATCTTCATTAGTGTCACAAAGGGCAGGAGCCTATCCCAGTTAACACAGGGCGAAGGCAGGGACAGGTCACCAGCTTATCACAGGGCTGCATATACAATCACACTCAGATTCACACCTACGGACAATCAATTAACCTCAGCATGTTTTTGGACTGTGTGAGGAAGTACCCAGAGAAAACCTACGCATTCATAGGGAGAACATGCAAACTCCACGCAGAAAGATCCTGGGAAGGCCGGGACGCGAACCAAGGATCTTCTAGCTGCAAGGCAAAAATGCTAACCACCGAGCCATTGTGCAGCCCTAGAAAGGTTGCGTCTTTCAGAAACAACTAAAAATTAATCCTACCCCTACTGTTGACCTACATTGGCACTGTGAAATATTTTTATTGACTGTAGCGAGTGTCAAACCTGGTAACGTTATCTTCACTTCACCTGTTTGGACTCCTCTCTGTTCCAGTCTGTCCCTCTTCATGCTTCCATGATCCGTCGGTGCAATATAGGAAGTAGCTTTCAATCTGTTTAAGTGCAAGCATCACCAGCAGTTTCAAAAGGAGGGACCCAGATGCACCATCCACACTAATATGCACTCATGGCCAGAGCAGCTGCCAAAACATTGAACAAAGAAGCTCAGATTACGTATAAGGAGCATGACATCGTGCTCTGCTAAGGACACAATTGCTCCACTGAATCTTTACATAGCAGACACCTGTTTGCTTAAATATTAATGCTATGTTTTTGTTCAAAATGTTGCATGTTGCACCTTTAAGAGTAACAGATAGTTTACTTATAGATAATGCTATAGCACACTGATATCCAGCTTGTACTCACCACTTCTGATCATACATCATCTTACTCTATTGTAGCCAGTACTACCATTTTGCAAATAAATAGCTTAACAGTTCTAACATTTTAGGGATTCTTGTGTATTTGCTGCATTACTATGTAACCATTCACTATGAGCTGCTGAATAAATCATGTTGCATTACTTTTCCAAATCATGGCCAACTGAGTAAACTTTCCCAGTGAAGTGGAAAGCCTACTGAAGATGAAAACAAGCTGTTTAGTTGAACTGAAGTCCGAACACGGTTTAAGATATTTAAGAAAAAAACTTTATTTGTGACTTATTAACAAAACACATTACCAGATTGATTAAATCATAAGAATCACTATTATCACCTTTACAATGATGAGCAGGTGTACAAAAAAGTTATTAACAGATCTGCACTGTAACAGTCGGCTGGAATGTGTCACTCACTGCCACACCCAGCGACTGAGGAACATTCACTATACACAAGCAGAGAATACATCAACTTTATTTTTTTAGACCATTTTATGTATTTTTTATTATTTTTTTTCTTGTTTTTCTGCCTTTTTCTCTACTGGGCAAGGAATAGATATGGAGGGTGAGTAAATGATTTCACAATAGTGTTCATCATTTCGACGCTTAACACAAGTTTAAGGATTGATTTTCTTATCTATGAAAATCATATGGGTAGAAACAGAAAAAAAGGCATTTCATAGCATAACACAATAGCATTATGTATATCTAGAAGATTAAATTCATTTTCAACAGGATAAAAAAATGTGATTCTTTTAAGGTTTTTCCACAAATTACTGTTTGCTATGGCGTATCTGTATGTACTATATGTATGTATGTTCATGTGTGGGTCTTTCGATGTATGTGTATTGTCTTTGAGAATGTGTATCAGAGGTATACGTATTCCAATACGCATTTCCCAGTGGAAAAAACATATCTATGTATATATAGTATCTATATATTATCTGTTTCCTTTGCTTATAACATGCAAACAGCCACTTGGTGATCTGACAGCACAGAAGTACACCTGAAGAACTGGGCGGGGGGGAAGGAATCGTGTGCATGGGAGGGTTTGAGCCGGATAGCAGCACCTACATACCTCTACAGTGATTGGTAACACGATGGTCGAAGAAAAGGAACACTGAGGTGATGTTTTATGACACTTTTAATCATGTTGATGCTGCTCCAATATCTACTGTTTGCTTTCTCTACCATGCTAGACCTGGGAATCACAATGTCAGGACCGAATTTTAATTACACTGGGATCACCTCTCAACCCGGACGCTTCTTTCACAGCACCTCCCAGCAGCTTTCCTGATTTTTTGTGTGGCAATAAAGCAAAACAGTATAATTCTAAAGTCTTGCCACGTGCAAATGTTGAGTTTTGCTTATTGTTACCTCTCACTGGTGCACCATAATCGATTTTAACATTGTGATTCATCCCCACTTCTTCCCTCGTTGAATTCGACCAACAGCTTCTTCCAACTGTTGCCGAACTGCGATTCATTTACTTTTTAACCCAAGCTGATCAGTTCTGACAAATTGCAGACACGGGGATAACTGCAATACCTCTGCAAAAGAGGAATGATTTCCAAATAGTTTTGTTTTTCTGCTACACAGAATCTATACAGTACACTACAATGACTGCTATATTCTGACTCTGCGTTTTTGCCACTCCATCTTGCCTCATTATATCCAGAACACCATAATCTCAGTTTCTGCTAACCTGTCAGGCGTCCTCACAACACAATACGTGCAACCCAAGCGAGGGTTGACAGAGCTGTCAACAACGAGCAATCAGAGGAGACACTCTGGCTGAAGCGCTTAAGCTCGGTTGAATCAAACAAAAGATGCATATGCGAGTGTTGTGTGTTTGTGTGTGTGTCCTATGCATGTTTTGTGTGTGTAAATATGCAAAATACACAAATGTTACAGTGTTACAACTGCACAGTTCATTGAAGGAGAGTGACTCTAAAGATGTCGTCCAACCATGTTGATTCGAGGAAGCAGGAGTAGAGGGAGGAAACAGGCAGCGGGCAAGCAAATCCTACAAGCACTGAAGCAGTCGAGGCAGTGGTGCAGGGCTTGAAGAACAACTACTTAACATTCAAAGACAGAAGTAGAGGGATCAGGCTTGAACAGAAATGAAGCGACGAGCAACGTTTCCTGCGTCCCAGCCATATAATACACTCCCATATTAAGGATGGCATCGGCCTTCGGTTTTGGAGTTTCCAGAAAGGGCTGTGTATTCTTTTAGTATATTTATAGTTTTTGTATTCATATGTAGTGGAATAGAGGATGTGTGTTTGCTTGTTTGTACGTGTGAGTAGGATTCCGGTTGAGTCAGGGTTTGTGTACGGTAATGTGTGTGTCAGACTGTGTGTGCCGACACACAGTGGGATTAAGACCCCGTTGACCTGTGCCATATTCCAAGAGAAGAGGCAAGGTGAGGGGCCGGTTGCATCAGCTGCACGTAGGTTCCCTAGTTATATCCGAGGTAGCCACTAATCCCAATTCTTTGCTAAATTACAAGCGGTACCACCACAAAAATCTGTTCGAACAGAACCTTAAGTAACAAGTAAATAATTAAGCAAGCAATAAAGCAGGTGTAAATGATACAAAGCCACACAACTGCACTCACTAACAGTAAAGCAAGATTTTTTTTTCTTTTTTTCCCCTGCTCACAGCATTTTTTTTTCAGCAGTCCCATGCTGTTTTCCAACTTGAAGGGACATAGCAGTTATTTTGAATGCTTTTGTCCATTTTCTACACATAACATGATACTGCAAACTATTTTCCACTTGATTTCTTACTCTTTTCCTTGGATTTCTTTTCCTTCAGGCAACATCTAGTTCCCATTTGATTCCATAAAATATAAATAATTAACATGCTGAGACTTGTTTTAAATCTAGCAGCTAATCTGTCATGTCTATGTTTTATTTGTCTGAGGTCACGTTATCATGATAATGCAGGAGCCACATTATCATATGACAAAAAAATACCTTAAACAACAACAAAACCAGATGCTGTGCTCACTTTGATGAGTTTTTGTGTGAAATAATTTTGAGTCTCAGCTGATTTTATTAGAATTTTGTGCTATAATTCAGTAAAAGAATCAATAGCTGCCTGCAAAGTAGCAAAATACAACAAAAATACATGATTTGGAAATTGGTTAGCAGTGATGTTAATCGTAAAATTATTTGTTGAGAGTGGACTAAAACATGCAAAAACTAATGTCCTTTAGGAGTCAAATATGGAAACCAATCATAATTTTTTATGCCAATCTAGTTAGTTGAAAATCTATGTGGTTTGCACACTTCAGCATGATATTGCTGTTACCGATTGGCTACTCATCTTAAATCTTAATCTTATAAAAAGATACAGCCTCAAGCCCCACCCCTTCAACACCCATGCTCCAGTCGAATTTTGCAACTTGCTAATTGCAAATGAACTAGCAGTTATGAAGCCACTACTTCATAAACTAACCTGGGAACAAACTTGCGCATAGTTGGTGCAACCCAGTCCAGGTCCTCAGCCTCTGCAATGTGCTATGTTACACTGACACAGAGCTCTATATTCGAGTGTGGTCCTGCTTCTCTCAGCCACCTCATTCTCACAAAGGTGCTAAGCTTATGGTACGCATACTGGATGTTGTTACTTTTTCTTTTTTTTCTTTTTTTTTTACAAAAGACCACATTTTCAGAATTTCTACAAGGCCTCCATAATATTGAAAACAAAAGCCTCTGTTTCTTTTTTTTTCTTCCGTTAGTTCCGTTAGTTTGGCTTTCACTTCCTATCGGCAAGCCAAAAAGGAAGGGGGCCTGAGATGTCAACACAGGCGGCCTCAGCTGACAATGGTCAGATACAAATAGTACACCTTTTCAGGTGCTTTCATTTTTACTATACAAACTTTGGGGGAGGGGTTGGGGATGTTGGGCAGCAAATAACAGAAAGGCTAATCTAAGCCAATAAAATCCTTTCTGTTGAAATTTGGTCCAGTCTTTAGATAAAGATCATTTGTTTACAATAAACCATAGACTTTTATTGGCCAAAGTTATAGCAAGTTAGTTCGCTTGATGTGGGGAGCCAAGCCTGGTCTAATGAGGATTTGGCCACTGTACAATGTCTATGCAAATGTGGTACAAGCAGGCTCCCTTGGTTCTATAATATGCATTTGGCTTATTTTTCTGGCTCTGAAATTGGGATGGTAGTTTGTCGGTAGCTCTGCTTTCAATCCGGCCCCTTCTCCTCTATTCATCACCGTCATCCTTTCCTTTCTCCTTCTTGTCCTTCTTGTCCTTCTTCTTCTTTTTCTTCTTCTTTGCCTCCTCCTTCTTGCCAAAGCTTATGAAGTCACCTTTGTCATCGACAGGGCCCGAGTCGTGGCGGATAGAAATGATGGCTGGAGATCCGGGGATGATGAAGGCTTCGGGGGGGATCTCTCCAGGTTTCAGGGGCTGAGGAGGGCCGTAGCCTTGTCCAGCGCCGTATCTGAAGTGCCAGCTGTTGCTGTTGACTCCTGCACCCACTGGGGGTGAGAGCTCTCCACCACCCTCTCCATCTAAACAAGTAAGGGAAGAAAGCGGAAAGAAATCATGTCAGATGTGGATATTTATTACATCTAACTGCTCCGTTAAAGGAATAGTTTTACATTTTGGGCAACCTGCTGAGAGTTAAAAGAGGAGATCAATACCACTTTCTTGCAAGCTAAGTAGGATGTTACAGCCTAGGAGCAGTTGCCAGGCAACCAGGAGAAACTCCAGGAAAGTGTTGAATCTAGCCAAGAAATAGTCTAATTTAAAAAGACTAAAACAATTTTTACAGAAAAAAATACCTCATGTTGAGCTTGGGGTGCTAGTAGACAGATTTTGTTACTTTTTGACAGAGCCAAGCCTGCTGTTTCCATTTGTTTCCAGCCTTTGTTCCAATCAAACCTGACTGATCAGTCGCATACAGTATTTACCATGCAGACAGGACTGTGGTTCCAGCTTTGTTTTTTGCAATTAAGCACACGCTCTTCCTTTAAGCATCAGTGTCAGGCACAGTCACTTCTTACACATCCTCATAATATTTTTATTGCTGTTAAGTGATAGATGCAACATTTTCCATTCTAGCCCAGACCTCTTTAATTTAAACTCCCTTCTGCTATTAGCTTACAATAACTGTTATGGCCGTCATGCATTGTCCTTTTCCTCAACTTTATTATTTAGTCGATGGCCTGACAATGGCACGATAGCCACAGGGAGTGGATATTTTCAGGACAGCCGTTCAGCCAAGATCACAGAAGGGAATACTGGGGTGGGACTAACCTTTAAACCACAGGGATGTTTAACATGGCAATGGGATTTGTATTTGTATTTGGACGATGGCTGCAGCATAATCCTCCTCTCATAGGAGGCCAGAGACAGGGATTCAACCCCTTGGTGCACAAGCATGGATGTGAAAGAGAATAAAACCCAGATAGCAAGCCAGCAAAAAAAAAAAAAAAAAGAGCGCACAAAAAACAAAAGTGGAGGAAGGGACCTATATATAGGAGAATCATTATGAAAGGTAAAAAACGGATGTAGCTATTAAGGTCAAAAGGGCAAATATATTTCAGAATGAAAAGGAAAGAGGATGTTGGATGAGATGAAGAGAGCGACAGCGAGAGAGAGGGAAAGAGAGGCAGCAAGGAAGATGGGGGTGGGCGGGTTTTACAGACACGGTGCTCTCAGGCCCACACCAGTTCCCTCTGCACTGACCTACTTTCAGTCTGGATTTTATTTAGATCAAACGCAGGCCCTTGCAAAAAGATTCTGTTTGATTTATCTTTGTAGGCTATTTATGACATTGCTGGAGAGCTGAAATGGTTTCAACCACCGTCCCATTGGGAAATACACTATTCTGAAAATGTGTGCCGTCCGTATACAGAGTGTCCATACAATGAGTTAATCGAGTACAAGAGTAAATTACATGTATAGACTATAAAAAGAACAGACGTAATGGACACAGCTGAACTGCTCTATAGATAGCTCTGCATTATCACCCCGTTTAACCACTCCTACAAAGAGCATATATGAACTGAGTCCTATGATATATTACTGATCCTTGATGCACTGTAAATTGATTAGATATTAACTCAAGAAAATGCTGGAAAGGATTGTTGTTTTCAATATAACAGCTGAAGTCAGATATTGTGGTACGTAGTAACATGCTATTGTGACAAGATCACAAAAAAGACCTGAGACATAAATAATTTGTTCTCTTCTTGCAAAAATAGAAGAATTCATTTTTAACTACATGACACAATTAGCATTTGAAGGACTGAGAGACCAAAAAAACATAAGTCATAGTTACTGAGGAAATCCAGATTTATCTGGTTCATTGGGTTTTTATAATTTTGTCTCATTTTATGTAACCATCATGTATAATTTTTGAAAAGAGAAAAAAGAAAAACTCCAACAGCCGCTAATTGACCAATGTAATTGAGCTTGTTTGATAATTAGTCAGTGTCAGATGCTATCATCTTATCTCACTATTAGCAGAGTTACTGCTGTAATACTGTAATGCTAGTCAGCTTTAGGATTATGACATTTGATGGTATGGTCTGTCTGTATTTGATGTGGGTATTAAGCCCAGGATGCGGCTGTGGTATTTCAAATAAGTCCTTTTTGATTGGTATCAGTGGTTAGACGGGGAGGATTGCTTCTCATGGAGAGAAGGAAAAACATGTTTAAAATAAACAAAAAGACGGTCACCGAGTTAAAGGAAAAGCACAAAATACTGTGAAGCAGAATGTGGATGAGCCTGCTGAGGCAGTAATGCAGTGCAGTGCATGGTTGGACCGAGTGCAGTGCAGTTTTATATAACTGGTGCATCATTTTCTGTTACCTGATCCTGCTATTTAAAGGAATGTGTTTGATGCTTAGATTTTAGGAATACTAAAATAGCACTCTTTTGCTGAGAGATCACTAAATACCCACAAACAGATCTTTTCACATTTCACAGATTAGTGTACGTGGGATATGTAAAACCATTGCAGTGAAGGACACACACAGAATCGAGGAAACGCTATATAGTCAGATTTTAACTTACAATAGCAATATTTTTTACAAATGTAGCCATTGTGAGTCTATCATTATGGAATATTTTCTGTAGTTTAAATTTCGAAAATGAATGGTCTGGGGACTATGGATTTGTGAAAGAAATCTCAGATATTAGAGGAAAAGTTCACTAAAACACTAGGATCCAATCTCTGAGGCAAACAAATGCTGAGATGACCATTAGATTTATTTTTGAAAGGTTCATTTTGAAGTGTGTGAGGACACGCACACATTTATAGAACTATGGTTTCTGGGTGACCTAATGGTTTTGGCCAAACCATTACAGGTTAAGCTATGACCTACTTAGTCAAGTGTTGGATAATTTGTTGACAGTATGGAAAATCTTTGTGTGCAAATTTGCTGGACTGGTTATAGTGCTGCTATAATTGTTGTGTCCCTGCAGTGAAGAAAATAGTGGACTACCACAGCAATATAGTAAGTGGTTCTGGTGTATGTGCACCTGATGGGATTATAACAGCGCATATGTCTATGCATGACCAGCTGAGCTACAGTGTTAACAGACTGTGAAGCGTCTAATCTAGTAAATATTGTCTGAGTGTCTTGGGACATCCCAGGGCTTCCTGCACGGCTGTGACAAATCCAAACCCTTGACGTGTTAATTAAAATAGGGACCCAGGTATTAATCAGAGATGTTGCTGTATGAGTATATGTGCATATTAAAAATTAATTCATAAGGTGTAGGTCATGTCACAGCTTGGTACAATTCTAAAGAGCTTTGCTGGCTCTGTGCTGATGTTCCTCTAACGTGCCTCTGCCAATGCTTTATCTTAGCCCATATTTCTGAGCAAATGTGCGTCTGAAGCGGATTATGGTGTAACTGCTGGTAAGCAGGTCAGTAAAGCTCCTTGTGAGGAGGTTGCTATGACACCTGATGTGGGTATGTGGGTGTTTGAAGCCTCATTTTGTGTAACCTGATGTCCTACATTTAAATAGGCTATGTTATTTTCTGTCTGGTCCAAGACACGGTTCCAACTAATATGAATCCCTCTGGTGGTTTGTAGCCCATGTACTAATCTGACAGTCACACAGTGCTTGTGTAAATATATGCGTAATGCTGCATGTATTCTGCATGAGACATATCTACATAAACCATACTTTCTGATATTGTTTCCTCTCAATCGGCCGTTTGTCCTTCTGAATACCTGCCCTCGCAGAGTCCCCTTCCCTCTACGCCTTCCTACTCCTTCCTTTTTTTTTTGTCTCTAAATATTCCATTCAGAGATATGGCTGGTTGCCATGGAAACTGCCTTCGCCCACTCCCTGCTGATGGAGGGTGCGGCTGCTGCAGCAATCTCTCAGTTAGACAGTGTTGCCAGGCAACAGGTCACATGGCGTTCCCTAGCAACAACACTACTGCAGGAACCTGCCAATCCTCTTAACCTTTCTCTCACTCCATCCCCCCACACCTCGCTTTTTTCTCCGTCCCCCCGTATATCTCCTTTGCTCTTCCTCCTTCCAAAATTGCTTTTAATGTTAGCGGATCTCCCAGTGTTTTCATGGCACTGTCTTATTACTGATAATAGCCTTTCTCCCCCTCTGGCATCAGACAAATGTCTCCTCATCTGCGCCATGGATCACTTACATAAACACACTTTTGAAGGTGCCGCATTTAGATGCACCACAGCATGTCAGACAACTTCAACATGATAACAATTCACTGCTGCAGACAGGAAAATGTGTCACAAAAAGGCTCCACCTCTTGATGCATAATAAAGAGGATCAACCTGCAATCTAGTACATGCCTATGCTTTAGCACTGAGCCACTCCTAACAAATCATTTCCTCATGCAACAATGCACCCCTGATAGGACTGCAGTATGCTGCTGCCTTAAAGAAAATATTTGACTCTTTACATGACCAGAGTGGCAGCTTTCCTTCTGCTCTGAGAAAAATGTGCAAGTCTCTGCTGCAAGCTGGCACAGAGATACTGGAAACTGGTGCAGTTGGTATCTCAAATAATTCCCCAGCTCTCTTTTCCAGAGAGAGAAAACCCTTCATATGAGCATGTTTAGTAACCAGCAGTAAGACATATTCTGTCACTGACTCGCAGAGTGATTTACTGTGGAGCTACGCTGTTCCCTAAAGTCTCTATGTATGTTCTAATTCCTGCAGCTAGACAGCAAATCAATGAATGGAAGCTGGGCTGAAAAGAGGAGGGAACAGCACACAATGTTCCAAATAATCTTTTGGAATCTTGGTTGCAAAAGTCTTTTCAGTCGCTTCTGTGTGTTTCTACACACAATAGTAGTTCTCCCAAATATTCTTAGTCATTAGCTCTAAGCCAGTGATGGTGTGAATGATTTAGCACAGGTCATCACTGAGGTCAGCTCTCTTTACACTTATGCTGGGCTGCTACATATTTTCAATGTTGCCACCCACTCAGGACAAGACATTTCTTATTAAAAAACGGTTTTCAGTCTGTAGCTCTTCCTGCTGTCGGCTACTTTTATGGAGGATACAGTTGTTCATCTGTGGCTTGCATCAGGGCCTCGGGCTTCTGGCATCTCAGCTGAGCTCTGCATGAACACCCCACTGGAATTTAAGGTGGTGTAGATATTCAAAGGACAATTCTTTCAAACCACCAGTAAACCAAAGATGGATTATATTAGGTAGAATTTGCACTCTGGTGTGGTGACATCTGACGATGGCATTAAACTCCCTTGATGATTGTCTCAGCACTCATGTTGCCTGTACTATGAAACTCCAGATGCAATTAAAGGAACGAGATTGACATTTTAGGAAATATGTTCATTCAATTACTTGCTGAGAGCAAGCACTGATACTACTTTCAGGTCGTGAAGTCTAAATATGAATGGACAGCCTGCAGATGTTATCTCAGCTTAGCATAAAAGGGGTAAAAAGACAGGCTGACTCTGTTCAAGGGTGCAAAAAAGTGAACGTAAAAAATCTAGATGTAGCTAAACTGCTTTGGTTTTACAGTTTGTGTATAGTACAGATAAAAACAACATAATATTTTAATTATTCGGATTGAGAGGTTCCATCTGAATGTATCCATGTTTCCTTCAGTTTTTTACACTAAAGTAAACTGTCATGTAGGTGCAGCATCATATGGCATATGGACTTGAAAATAGTTCTCAGCTGTGAATAAATAAAATGCAATCATAATGAGAGCTAAATCTATCAAAATACAACTTGGATTATAAAAACAAAATACAGATTTTTACGTCATTAATGATGTTGGCTGACATTATCTCTGCAGCACTACTATTTAGGGAAGTAGGGTGGAACATAAATCATCTAAAATGGCAACAATTTATTAATTGTTTACTAAAATACTTAAATAACATACTCAGTTTTACATCATGCAACAAAAAGGCCAAAAAAAATTGCGGATATCCCACCTATCAAAACAGCAATTGTCTGCCAGTGCCTCTCAGTAGTAATCCTTGAAACTGATCGAGCTTTATTCCATAATCAGTTCTGCTTTTAGTCCAATAATACACGCTCAGATTTTTGCTTAAAACATGTCATTCTGTCTACAACAATAACAATGATAATGTTGAGTCCTCTCGATATATGTTGGACTGAATATGCTGTTTCTCTTTATTTACTAAGCAGCATCACATAGATGAATGCACAGTGTTATTGGTATACGAATATCATTACAGATATCATTACACATCCTCCAACAAATAGCCTGTAGGTCATTTTTAATAAAGAAACATACAGACATTTCAGTACACCTGATTTACAGGTAACATCCCAGATCGGAAGCAGTCCCATCAAAAGTCTCAGTTTTCTTCAGCTCTAACATATTTTGCTTTTGCAGAGAAAATGTAGAAAGAAATGTGCTGAAATCATCTTTTACTCATCAGTTACAACTTTTCTGCCACCGTTGCTGACATAAAGATTTTTTCCTGACTACTGACCTGCAGCACTGGATACTGTGGGCCAGTTCTGGACCAGCATCCCCTGGGCTCCTTGCATCACTGAGGACTCCTCCATGTGGACAGAACTGAAAGTAAGGAACACATTCAGCAGAACCAATGAGACATTTTCAAATATACTGACAATATGAGATTTAACTCTAAGTAACTAATTCGTATTTAAAGAAGTAAGACAGCATGCCAACAAAAGAGCTTACAATGTAAAACTTTTCAAGCAGCATTAGTCACTGTTTCAGGCCTAGACAGAAAACAGTTGTTTAGTTGCCCGGTTTTGGATTATTTCTTGTGATCTTGTTGCCACTAGCAACAATTTCCTGCTTTTCATATTTAAAAAGAGATCTTTAATGTAGAATACACTGCCTTAACACAATGTGATAAAGAGACTTTTACTATGAAAGCAATGCATTAAAATGAAATTTGCCTATCAATAATTTTATTATTTACATCTTCCTGCTGTGACAGAGATCTCCTGTGAATAAGGTGGGAAAAAATGTCATATTGCTGAATACAAATGCATTAAATCTATTTAGCCTTGCAAATTATTGCAGCTCCGCGATTTACATAAAAAAAGAGGAATATTTAAAGTACGTTGTTAGAACCATTTTGTCATAAAATGTCACACATTTTAAAGATTTCAAAACTCTGTTTTTGAAATAAGCACTAATGAAGAGTAACAGGATATGACAGAACCTGTGATTGCTCAAAGACTCAAAATATGTGTACTGACTAATGTAGGAGTTCATGCAGTAACGTTCAGGTTTTGCTGCATGAAATCTTGTATTTTTCACTGCCAGAGAAAAATTGCTTCTACTTGGTGTCACATTCTTTGGTTCTTCATGAGTAATTTGGCTGCCAAATGTAAGGCTTACTTGGAAATAGAGTTATTTTCTGGTTAGACCAAGATAAATAACCACTAGAGCAGTGTACATATCATCACACATGGGATATGACTAATGGCAGTGGATATAGTTAACTTTCTGTCAAGTTAGTTTATCCACACACTCTTTATCATGCTTCATTATGAGTTACCATGTTATGCTGCACTCATTTTTCTTTTCACACCAGAGGGTTACAATTCTGGCTGCCATGTTAACAGCTCCTGCATCAATGGGGCTGTGACAGCACCACTGCGAAGTTATAGGCTCAACAAATGTGCACATTCAAGTTGCTAGGGAAATGGTGCCACTTGCACAAGCTGACCAAGTGTCACTTCAGTCGCTCCTGTATGTTTTACTAATTTTGTAGCTTATGTGTTATATAGATTTGCTGTGTTTATCATCCTTGATATCTACATTTGAGCATTTTTCTGTATTTTTAACTGAACATTTGTTATGTATTGTAGGGAGGGAAAGTTGAAAATAAGATGCATTTTAGGACTAACAATGCATTGTGAACACCTGTTTCCATGCTGTTGTGGTTATATGGAAATGCGGTCTGTGCTGTGCCCACATTACATGTTTATTATTGAGGCTCACAGCATAGCATAGGTATCCATCTTAGTGGAAAATCACCATTAGTGTTGTACATCATCATTTATGAACAAAATATGTGTTGAATGGCACTCCAATATCTATTCAATATATATAATAGTGACAGAAACATAGAATATAATGTGTATGCTTTATTGTATTTCTTTAGTTATTTATCTCCGCGGTTAAGATGTTAATTATTTACAATTTCGCTTGGTATACATAACATATTTACTGCAATTGAAAGTACACTGTAAGTATTTTCCGCTGATCTTGTTACATACTTACATTTTAATGTATGGTAATTATGTGTATAAAAAGTAGGACACCCCTACCACACCCAGTGCATAAAAATATTGAAGATTCACTCTATAAGCACAACAGAGACACAGAAGATGGCACCAAAGTGGAAACGTTGAGGTTCCAGATTTTATTTTTATTTTTGTCAGCACATCTGAAGTGTACTTTTCTAAGCTCCGCTTTTTTATTCTCCTGGCAGGCAGGTAGGCAACACAGATGGAAATGTGCAGACAGTTCCTTCAGATTTCACTGTTGGTTCACAGTCACCTTGTGTTGACTCAGACTTGAAAATAGTGCATTAACATTTCAAAGGATAATTAAAGATGCAATACGCAAGATTTTGAGCATAAATATAACAGGAAACAGCTATCTGGCATGTAAACATGTAGTGGAGTATAGGGTGTCCTTAGCAGAGATTGACATCATGGTGGCTTTGTGTGCATATTAGTGCACATTAGTGTATGTTTGTGCATACAAGATTCTCACTTTGCAACTACTGGGCCCCCCTGCATTTATATACAATCTGAGGTTGGAGGATTCTGCAGGTGCCTCAAACACCAAAGAATTTAAAGATGAAGTATTTTATTTATGTAATGTACCTAATTTGTGCGCATTTGTTTCATTTCAGCTCAGTGTGAGAGACTCTACTGCTGTTTTAAGGCTCTTCTCTGCTCGTGTCTGTTCCACTCTGGCTTGTGTGTGTCTGTCTGCACACACAACAAATGCTCATGTTCTGATCAGAGCAACTCTGGTTAATCATCCAGTCAGTCAAACCATATGTGGAAACAGACACACACTGACTGGAGCGGAATGGACAAAAGCGGTGTGAAGGATACACCGGTGAAGAGAATTTAGCAGTACTTGAGCTGACAAACATATGCCTTTCAATGTATTTTACAATACTAGCTGTGCCAATGGCTGCAGCTAGATTTGATATTTTGGCACTCATGTACACTACCTTTCTACTTGTAAATAAAAAGTGAAAGCAGAGGAGAGGTGTGGCAGGTGTGGCTGAAATCAAGTCTGAAATGCCGCTGAACTAATATGATCCACTGGTTCAGAATGTTGCATTCAGGACATTTAAGGTTCATAATTTTATTTTAGCAATATTTAAACCCAAAGGAACCCCAAGAACTTGGCCTGTCTAGCATCACAATGTTGCACCATTTACTGGATCTTTGCAACTTAGCGTTTGTGTGGCTGTTTGAACATTTTATAAATACATTGCAGTATCATCTAATTAGCTGGGTTCGACTTCCAAGAGTTTTGTCTTCGCCGTGAGGTTGCCTAGCAACAAGAAGAAACTCCAGGTTACTAATCCCAGCCAAGTAATACCCCCAAGGCATTCTGTTTTGTATAAATGAAACAAAAGAGATATAACATGTGCTTTAGTAAGATTTAGAGGTGCTGGTAGGAAAATTCATTACTTTGAAACCAGGCTGCTCTTTCCTGTCATTTTCTATGTGTAAGCTAAGCTAAGCTAACTGGCTGCTCTCTGTTTGCCTTTGTATTTATCATGCAGGCATAGTGGTGTCAATAACAGCATTTGAGGAAAATGTCTTTCCCAAGATGTCAAACTAATTCCTTTAAAAGGGTGAAACTGCAGTGCATAAATGTGTTTTTGTAAATGCTATATTGACATGCAAACCCATCCTTGAAAAGCTCTCCCCCCTCATACATTTGTAATGGATATAGAGCATTCTGTATAGGAAGACCTACAGTGGCTGGGGCCTCTGCAATGCAGCACATCAGTCCTATGTGAACCTGCAATACACGTTATGTTGATTTCTAATGAATAAAAAATTACTGTGTGCGTTCTGAGCCACTTTCGAGCTTTTACAAAGTCGCTGGTTTAACGTGTGCGAAAATGACACGGATAGGACTGGTGCGGTTCTACACTGACTGACTACACCGGAAATATGGGTCAGTTACGTTTGTGCTGCATGCTGTGTTTCGTGTGATACATTACAGCCTGCCTGTGTTGGGGTTAAGTGTTAATGTGACCCATCTCTGCGTCTGTGTGTGTTACAGGCACTGCCATTTTAAAGATGGCAGCGGCAAATTGCAGTGATGATTTATGTTAATCCATGTCATGTTACAGTGACTTGATGAGAGCGTGCACATTATGATCCCTTCCACGCCACAGAAATTAACACTAATATCCAATTAAATCAAACTTAGACGGAGCAGATGACTGCACAACCGAGTGGTGAGCATTGTTAGCATGAAATTATGAAAATTTGGTACAAAACGCAGGCATATGGTGGAAAAACTCATTAGTTCCTGATGTTCCAGCTGTCCTCGTCTCAAATTAGAAAAACACTTAATTACATATTTTCCTATGACTTTTATGACCTGATGATTACAAAAAGTAAATGATAGGTGTAAAGTTGCAAAAAGTAAATTGTTTTCCAGTTGTTGGTTCTTACATATATTTATCATATTTATTTATATATTACATTCAATACAACAGATGTTGAGATATAGTGCTGTGTGAATCTGAGAGAAAAATTTACAAATGTTGTTTTAGTGTCATATTGGGCAGATTAAGTGTATCAGCATGCTTTTAAATATGGTCAGAATTGTGCCACATATGAGACCATATTTGAATAAACAGTGCATGCAAGTTCAAAATGTC
This sequence comes from Amphiprion ocellaris, assembly GCF_022539595.1. Classification (NCBI taxonomy): domain Eukaryota; kingdom Metazoa; phylum Chordata; class Actinopteri; family Pomacentridae; genus Amphiprion; species Amphiprion ocellaris. Next base: position 18,080,213 of record NC_072779.1, on the reverse strand, counting down.
CTCTGCTGTCTGTGTTCACAACTTCTCCACTCATCTCCTGACAAAACTATACAACCACACAGAGAGACGCACACATGTGTGCATGCAGGGCAGTTGGACATGCAGACACTGATGCATGTGCGCATCTGATAATCTGAGAAAGGTCATCGTCAGCTCATTTGTCCTTCATGCTTCCTGCTTAAAGACTGTAAGTGGGGGAAGCGACGCTCAGAATGTAGATGACCTATATAATATTACACTGCAGAGGGAGAGGGTTGTGCATCCACTGATGGAGCTGCACATGCCTTTTCCCAAAGGAAAAGGACAGGGTTGAGGTTCGAAAAAATGCTGAGGGGGCCACTGGCAGTTGTTTCTAATAATGGCAAGTACTGAGCTGCTATATTATGTTGCACTGTGTTTTTTGGCTCAGTTTTTCATAGATGTCATTCTGAGGTGCGGAAATCTGTGGGACTAGTCTGTCAATGAATATTTTGCTTGTTGGTACTAAAGCTGCAATGAGAGCATGAAGGGTCACTGTCATGGTACAGACTGGATGTCGACACGGTGAGCAGGACAAGGTGTTTCACATTTTTCTAGATAATCACAAGTTGCAAAAGAGTTAAAGATGGAAAATGCTTACCTCTGCACCCCTGCCCTCAAAGATGCCGAATATCGCCAGTCAGCATTCGGGGCTTTTGGCTGAGCGAGCAAGAGGTAAAGAGAGAGAGGAGGGGAAAAAAAAGCAGAAGAGAGAGAAGAGAAAGATGGAGAGAGAAGAGAGGGGAGTGAGTTTAGTTTGATCTCACACTGTGCAGAGCCAGGCTGGGCCATGGTCTCATCAATTAATCATGACACACCAGCCCTGGATGTGATAGGAACACTGCAGTTGTGTCCCCCATTGCAAGCACACACACACATACATATTGATATCCACACAAGGATTTTAGAAAGGGCACTGACAGAGAGCCATTATTGACAGTTTTTGGACAGTCCTTCACTCCATGGCTCTATAAATGTGAGAGCTGGGAGAGTTATGCCCTTTCCCTGAGTGCTGGGGTGTTTGTACAGACTGATGTGTATGTGTTTGTGCGTAGCTGGAGTGTATCTGTCTGCTCCTGATGAACCGGGGCTGAGT